>NC_139218.1:3309103-3417880 GCF_055691185.1 Crinia signifera
TTGTCCTAGTTTATGTTATGCCCCATTAAACGTCCAATCACTTCCAAAGAAACAAGCAGGATTCTCACTCCAGCTGCACCCATTAGAAGTCAGAATTAAGCCCAACACAATGAGACTGAGTCTGCGCAGCTGACTGGTTACCAGGAGACTGATTGGAGCTCACAGAACTAAGGTGTGCTAGATAATCTGAGGACACATGTGTATAACATAAACCAGTGCAGAACAGAAGACTAACCCCAGCTGGTATATCTGACTCTCAGGTTTCCTCAATCCAGGCTGGGACGTCTACCTGATCCTGAGCATCGCGGGCGGCTGTGTCTCTTTTCTTATCTTTCTCATTCTGGTCATTTACTTAGTGAGGCAGAAGTCGTGCCGACACCACAGAAGGAATGGTAAGTTCTATCTCCACATCTGGTCCTCCAGACTCCATACTGTACAGTAAGGATATAACGTAGGTCATTGATGGTCTTCTGGAGATGTACAGTAGAGAGGTCACCAGGGGTAATGTCTTTATTACATTATTATTATCTAGATGCTATCAGCAGAAGAACAGCTGTTCTTATTTGTGACTTATTTCTATGAAGGATGCTACAAAGACCCTCATCCATTCCCTAGTCATCTCCATCTCCAACAGTGTCATCTTCTGGCCTCCATGTCATCCACCTCTCCCCACTCCAATCTATGCTCAACGTTGCTGCCGGCTCATCTTCCTTTCCTAACATACTGTGTCCATCTCCCCTCTCTTACCCGCCCTGCACTGGCTCCATTGGATCTGACCTTATCTCTCGTCACACTCCCACCCACCCTCTCAGCTCCACAAATGCCAACTGGTTACTTCCTCCAATAACTGCCTCCAAGAATCCGTATCTCTGGAATTCTCTCCCCTCCAGGGGCTGGCTGGCAACTTTCAGCCTGGGAGGCAACACAAGCAAGTGGCCCACCACCATCGCCATTGTTTCACCGCCCTACCCTCTCCCCTCTATGTAGTATGCAGCAATGATTAAACAATCATTCCCCTACACACACACACACACACACCCCCGAAATGGGGACAGCATACCTCCCAACTTTTCATGTTAAGAAAATAGGGACACTCGCGCGGCAAAGCCGCGCGAGCGCCCGAAAAGGGGGCGTGGCGTATGCAAATGAGGGCGCGGCTTATGCTAATTAGCCGCGACCTCATTTTCATACGAGAATAGACGCTGTGCGCATGCGCACAGCGTCTATTCTACTACATTGGGGGGTCTCCCAACTGCCACCCCCCGCAGCGGGACAATGCCTGCCGCGGGTGGGACGTCGGGACAGGACCCGAAAATCTGGACTGTCCCGACGGAATCGTGACAGTTGGGAGGTATGGGACAGCGCGCTGCAAAATTTTACACCGCAATGCCCATTACACATAATGCCAACACCGCAATGCCCATTACACATAATGCCAACACCGCAATGCCCATTACACATAATGCCAACACTGTAATGCCCATTACACATAATGCCAACACCGCAATGCCCGTTACACAAATTGCCACACACTGTAATACCCATTACACATAAAGCCAACACCGCAATGCCCATTACACATAATGCCACACACCATAATGCCCAATAAACATATTTGCCTGCTTTAACCCATGGAGTGGCACGGTTTGTTCATTACCGATAGACAGACAGACAGACACACACATATATACATATATACACACACATATATACATATATACACACACACATACACACACATATATACATATATACACACACATATATACACACACATATATACATATATACACACACACATACACACACATATATACATATATACACACACACATACACACACATATATACATATATACACACACACACACATATATACATATATACACACACACACATATATACACATACACACCATGTAAAAGTCTAGGCAGAACAATGTACTTACAGTGCAGGCAGTGTTACCTAGCAGGGTCAGCTTGGGCTCAGCCTCCATGAGCTCACTACATGCAGCATCCATGATCCGGTCCCAGGCAGGAACAGTTCCTGGTACTTCATTCAGTCCTGGTGCAGGGCCACCCGTGCTCCTGCCGGCGGCCTCCGCAGGTAAACTGTACCTGCTCTCCCTCTCAGCAGCCCTGGATGCTCCTCGTCATGGGGTTCCTTTTAAACAGCGCGCCAGTGCTACCAGAAGCCGCACTTCCGGGTAGCGCTGGCCGCGCTGTCAGACAGACACTCTCTGACGGACACTAGAGGTATAGCAGTACCTTGGGGGCCAAATGTAATGGGGTGAGAGTTTCAGAAAGTGAGAGAATTTGGGAGAGTTTCCCCATGTTTTTTAAAGCAGCAATCAATTACATGGCAAAAATCAACCTGGTTTTGCCATGTAAATGATTGCTGCTTTAAAAAAATGGGAAAACTCTCCCAAAATCTCTCACTTTCTGAAACTCTCACCCTATTACATTTGGCCCCTAGTGTCTGTCTCCTCCAAGGCGGCGGCCATTTTTGGAGGGGCCGTCGCCATACAGGGAGGACAGTGTGTGGCAGCAGGACCTGGAGACGGCTGCGGCAGCAGGGCTGTGCAACATCAAGATGCACACAGCCGGCCCAGGCCCAGCCACTACATACCGGCCCGGGGGGCATGTGGCACCCTGCCCCCCGGCCCAGCCCGCCCCTGCTCCCCTCCCTATCAAACCTGCCATCTCCCTACACAACTCTACACAGGCTCTCAAGACCCACTTCTTCATTAAATCCAACCATCTCTAACATAGCCTCATAGTAACCCTTAAATCAGGAGAGCCCAGGTGCTGCCGATTACACACCTGGGATTCTGCTACTGCTCTGGATCCTCCACATTACTCTCAGCCACACTCCTCGGACCTCCCCCCTTAGCTTCAACCACCCTGGTGAAGATACACAATTATCAGGTGAGCTCTCACCCACCCCCATACCCTCCAGCTGTACCGCTTTTCCCGGTACAGTACCGTTTTTTAACGGTCTGTACCGGCTAAAATATGCTGTACCGAATGTACCGCGTTTTTCACAGAACCTCAGGGTGATTGAGGGACTCTGGGAGTTGTAGTTTAAAACTGACGACTGATCTCCAAAGAGCGTGGGGGAGCTGCCTGCCAGGACTATATCTCCCAGGGTGCACGGCAGGGGGGACGCAGCGGGCCTGCCTCTCCCTGCTAGGGGATAGCCTGTGGTTGGAGGATGTCACGGCACGGCTGTGGGGAGACTGCAAGTCCCGGCATGCTGCGTGCGGCCCTTCAGCCGTGCGAGAGTGACTGTAGATCTCTCTTTTTTTTAATATGAAGTGCAAAGTAAAAGGGTATTGGCCACTCCCCCTTCACACATGGCCACGCCCCTCTATCTATGGCCACACCCCCGTACTGATTTTTAAGTCCAATATGTTGGAGGGTATGCCACCCCTACTTGTGTCATACGCCAGGGTACACAGCCCTCCACCACCTTCCAGAGGTCGCCCCCCTCGCCTTCTTCCTCCTCCCCTAGCTTCACCATAGGGTTGCTTGGAGGCTCAGGACCTACAATCCTGGACAGGGCATCGGCATTGAGGTGCTGTTTCCCTGGACGATGTCTCACCTCAAACTTAAATGGCTGCAAGGCCAAAACCAACGGGTAACAAAAGCATTCACCTCTTTGTATGCTGCATGGTCTGTGACCACCAAAAACTCTCGCCCCAATAAAGCATAGCATCCTGTGCTGACACCACATATTACTGACACATCCCCGGCCCAGTGTCAGAGAGGCGATGCTGCAGAGCACAGATACATAACAACATCCCGGCCCAGTGTCAGAGAGGCGATGCTGCGGAGCACAGCTACATAACAACATCCCGGCCCAGTGTCAGAGAGGCGATGCTGCGGAGCACAGCTACATAACCACATCCCTGGCCCAGTGTCAGAGAGGCGATGCTGCGGAGCACAGCTACATAACCACATCCCTGGCCCAGTGTCAGAGAGGCGATGCTGCGGAGCACAGCTACATAACCACATCCCTGGCCCTGTGTCAGAGAGGCAATGCTGCGGAGCACAGCTACATAACCACATCCCTGGCCCTGTGTCAGAGAGGCGATGCTGCGGAGCACAGCTACATAACCACATCCCGGCCCAGTGTCAGAGAGGCGATGTTGCAGAGCACAGCTACATAACCACATCCCTGGCCCAGTGTCAGAGAGGCGATGCTGCGGAGCACAGCTACATAACCACATCCCTGGCCCAGTGTCAGAGAGGCGATGCTGCGGAGCACAGCTACATAACAACATCTCGGCCCAGTGTCAGAGAGGCGATGCTGCGGAGCACAGCTACATCACCACATCCCTGGCCCAGTGTCAGAGAGGCGATGCTGTGGAGCACAGCTACATAACCACATCCCTGGCCCTGTGTCAGAGAGGCGATGCTGCGGAGCACAGCTACATCACCACATCCCCGGCCCAGTGTCAGAGAGGCGATGCTGCGGAGCACAGCTACATAACCACATCCCTGGCCCAGTGTCAGAGAGGCGATGCTGCGGAGCACAGCTACATAACCACATCCCGACCCAGTGTCAGAGAGGCGATGCTGCGGAGCACAGCTACATAACAACATCTCGGCCCAGTGTCAGAGAGGCGATGCTGCGGAGCACAGCTACATAACCACATCCCTGGCCCAGTGTCAGAGAGGCGATGCTGCGGAGCACAGCTACATAACCACATCCCTGGCCCAGTGTCAGAGAGGCGATGCTGCGGAGCACAGCTACATAACCACATCCCTGGCCCTGTGTCAGAGAGGCAATGCTGCGGAGCACAGCTACATAACCACATCCCTGGCCCAGTGTCAGAGAGGCGATGCTGCGGAGCACAGCTACATAACAACATCTCGGCCCAGTGTCAGAGAGGCGATGCTGCGGAGCACAGCTACATGACCACATCCCTGGCCCAGTGTCAGAGAGGCGATGCTGCGGAGCACAGCTACATAACCACATCCCTGGCCCTGTGTCAGAGAGGCGATGCTGCGGAGCACAGCTACATAACCACATCCCGGCCCAGTGTCAGAGAGGCGATGTTGCAGAGCACAGCTACATAACCACATCCCGACCCAGTGTCAGAGAGGCGATGCTGCGGAGCACAGCTACATAACCACATCCCTGGCCCAGTGTCAGAGAGGCGATGCTGCGGAGCACAGCTACATAACCACATCCCTGGCCCTGTGTCAGAGAGGCGATGCTGCGGAGCACAGCTACATAACCACATCCCTGGCCCAGTGTCAGAGAGGCGATGCTGCGGAGCACAGCTACATAACCACATCCCTGGCCCTGTGTCAGAGAGGCAATGCTGCGGAGCACAGCTACATAACCACATCCCTGGCCCTGTGTCAGAGAGGCGATGCTGCGGAGCACAGCTACATAACCACATCCCGGCCCAGTGTCAGAGAGGCGATGTTGCAGAGCACAGCTACATAACCACATCCCTGGCCCAGTGTCAGAGAGGCGATGCTGCGGAGCACAGCTACATAACCACATCCCTGGCCCAGTGTCAGAGAGGCGATGCTGCGGAGCACAGCTACATAACAACATCTCGGCCCAGTGTCAGAGAGGCGATGCTGCGGAGCACAGCTACATCACCACATCCCTGGCCCAGTGTCAGAGAGGCGATGCTGTGGAGCACAGCTACATAACAACATCTCGGCCCAGTGTCAGAGAGGCGATGCTGCGGAGCACAGCTACATAACCACATCCCTGGCCCAGTGTCAGAGAGGCGATGCTGCGGAGCACAGCTACATAACCACATCCCTGGCCCAGTGTCAGAGAGGCGATGCTGCGGAGCACAGCTACATAACCACATCCCTGGCCCTGTGTCAGAGAGGCAATGCTGCGGAGCACAGCTACATAACCACATCCCTGGCCCAGTGTCAGAGAGGCGATGCTGCGGAGCACAGCTACATAACAACATCTCGGCCCAGTGTCAGAGAGGCGATGCTGCGGAGCACAGCTACATGACCACATCCCTGGCCCAGTGTCAGAGAGGCGATGCTGCGGAGCACAGCTACATAACCACATCCCTGGCCCTGTGTCAGAGAGGCGATGCTGCGGAGCACAGCTACATAACCACATCCCGGCCCAGTGTCAGAGAGGCGATGTTGCAGAGCACAGCTACATAACCACATCCCGACCCAGTGTCAGAGAGGCGATGCTGCGGAGCACAGCTACATAACCACATCCCTGGCCCAGTGTCAGAGAGGCGATGCTGCGGAGCACAGCTACATAACCACATCCCTGGCCCTGTGTCAGAGAGGCGATGCTGCGGAGCACAGCTACATAACCACATCCCTGGCCCAGTGTCAGAGAGGCGATGCTGTGGAGCACAGCTACATAACCACATCCCGGCCCAGTGTCAGAGAGGCGATGCTGCAGAGCACAGCTACATAACCACATCCCTGACCCAGTGTCAGAGAGGCGATGCTGCAGAGCACAGCTACATAACCACATCCCTGGCCCAGTGTCAGAGAGGCGATGCTGCGGAGCACAGCTACATAACAACATCTCGGCCCAGTGTCAGAGAGGCGATGCTGCAGAGCACAGCTACATGACCACATCCCGACCCAGTGTCAGAGAGGCGATGCTGCGGAGCACAGCTACATAACCACATCCCTGGCCCAGTGTCAGAGAGGCAATGCTGCGGAGCACAGCTACATGAACACATCCCCGGCCCAGTGTCAGAGAGGCGATGCTGCGGAGCACAGCTACATAACCACATCCCGGCCCAGTGTCAGAGAGGCGATGCTGCGGAGCACAGCTACATAACCACATCCCGACCCAGTGTGAGAGAGGCGATGCTGCGGAGCACAGCTACATAACCACATCCCTGGCCCAGTGTCAGAGAGGCGATGCTGCGGAGCACAGCTACATCACCACATCCCCGGCCCAGTGTCAGAGAGGTGATGCTGCGGAGCACAGCTACATCACCACATCCCCGGCCCAGTGTGAGAGAGGCGATGCTGCGGAGCACAGCTACATAACCACATCCCCGGCCCAGTGTCAGAGAGGCGATGATGCGGAGCACATCTACATAACCACATACCTGGCCCAGTGTCAGAGAGGCGATGCTGCGGAGCACAGCTACATGACCACATCCCGACCCAGTGTCAGAGAGGCGATGCTGCGGAGCACAGCTACATAACCACATCCCTGGCCCAGTGTCAGAGAGGCGATGCTGCTGAGCACAGCTACATAACCACATCCCTGGCCCTGTGTCAGAGAGGCAATGCTGCGGAGCACAGCTACATAACCACATCCCTGGCCCTGTGTCAGAGAGGCGATGCTGCGGAGCACAGCTACATAACCACATCCCGGCCCAGTGTCAGAGAGGCGATGTTGCAGAGCACAGCTACATAACCACATCCCTGGCCCAGTGTCAGAGAGGCGATGCTGCGGAGCACAGCTACATAACCACATCCCTGGCCCAGTGTCAGAGAGGCGATGCTGCGGAGCACAGCTACATAACAACATCTCGGCCCAGTGTCAGAGAGGCGATGCTGCGGAGCACAGCTACATCACCACATCCCTGGCCCAGTGTCAGAGAGGCGATGCTGTGGAGCACAGCTACATAACAACATCTCGGCCCAGTGTCAGAGAGGCGATGCTGCGGAGCACAGCTACATAACCACATCCCTGGCCCAGTGTCAGAGAGGCGATGCTGCGGAGCACAGCTACATAACCACATCCCTGGCCCAGTGTCAGAGAGGCGATGCTGCGGAGCACAGCTACATAACCACATCCCTGGCCCTGTGTCAGAGAGGCAATGCTGCGGAGCACAGCTACATAACCACATCCCTGGCCCAGTGTCAGAGAGGCGATGCTGCGGAGCACAGCTACATAACAACATCTCGGCCCAGTGTCAGAGAGGCGATGCTGCGGAGCACAGCTACATGACCACATCCCTGGCCCAGTGTCAGAGAGGCGATGCTGCGGAGCACAGCTACATAACCACATCCCTGGCCCTGTGTCAGAGAGGCGATGCTGCGGAGCACAGCTACATAACCACATCCCGGCCCAGTGTCAGAGAGGCGATGTTGCAGAGCACAGCTACATAACCACATCCCGACCCAGTGTCAGAGAGGCGATGCTGCGGAGCACAGCTACATAACCACATCCCTGGCCCAGTGTCAGAGAGGCGATGCTGCGGAGCACAGCTACATAACCACATCCCTGGCCCTGTGTCAGAGAGGCGATGCTGCGGAGCACAGCTACATAACCACATCCCTGGCCCAGTGTCAGAGAGGCGATGCTGTGGAGCACAGCTACATAACCACATCCCGGCCCAGTGTCAGAGAGGCGATGCTGCAGAGCACAGCTACATAACCACATCCCTGACCCAGTGTCAGAGAGGCGATGCTGCAGAGCACAGCTACATAACCACATCCCTGGCCCAGTGTCAGAGAGGCGATGCTGCGGAGCACAGCTACATAACAACATCTCGGCCCAGTGTCAGAGAGGCGATGCTGCAGAGCACAGCTACATGACCACATCCCGACCCAGTGTCAGAGAGGCGATGCTGCGGAGCACAGCTACATAACCACATCCCTGGCCCAGTGTCAGAGAGGCAATGCTGCGGAGCACAGCTACATGAACACATCCCCGGCCCAGTGTCAGAGAGGCGATGCTGCGGAGCACAGCTACATAACCACATCCCGGCCCAGTGTCAGAGAGGCGATGCTGCGGAGCACAGCTACATAACCACATCCCGACCCAGTGTGAGAGAGGCGATGCTGCGGAGCACAGCTACATAACCACATCCCTGGCCCAGTGTCAGAGAGGCGATGCTGCGGAGCACAGCTACATCACCACATCCCCGGCCCTGTGTCAGAGAGGTGATGCTGCGGAGCACAGCTACATCACCACATCCCCGGCCCAGTGTGAGAGAGGCGATGCTGCGGAGCACAGCTACATAACCACATCCCCGGCCCAGTGTCAGAGAGGCGATGATGCGGAGCACAGCTACATAACCACATACCTGGCCCAGTGTCAGAGAGGCGATGCTGCGGAGCACAGCTACATGACCACATCCCGACCCAGTGTCAGAGAGGCGATGCTGCGGAGCACAGCTACATAACCACATCCCTGGCCCAGTGTCAGAGAGGCGATGCTGCGGAGCACAGCTACATAACCACATCCCTGGCCCAGTGTCAGAGAGGCGATGCTGCGGAGCACAGCTACATAACCACATCCCTGGCCCTGTGTCAGAGAGGCAATGCTGCGGAGCACAGCTACATAACCACATCCCTGGCCCAGTGTCAGAGAGGCGATGCTGCGGAGCACAGCTACATAACAACATCTCGGCCCAGTGTCAGAGAGGCGATGCTGCGGAGCACAGCTACATGACCACATCCCTGGCCCAGTGTCAGAGAGGCAATGCTGCGGAGCACAGCTACATAACCACATCCCTGGCCCTGTGTCAGAGAGGCGATGCTGCGGAGCACAGCTACATAACCACATCCCGGCCCAGTGTCAGAGAGGCGATGTTGCAGAGCACAGCTACATAACCACATCCCGACCCAGTGTCAGAGAGGCGATGCTGCGGAGCACAGCTACATAACCACATCCCTGGCCCAGTGTCAGAGAGGCGATGCTGCGGAGCACAGCTACATAACCACATCCCTGGCCCTGTGTCAGAGAGGCGATGCTGCGGAGCACAGCTACATAACCACATCCCTGGCCCAGTGTCAGAGAGGCGATGCTGCAGAGCACAGCTACATAACCACATCCCGGCCCAGTGTCAGAGAGGCGATGCTGCGGAGCACAGCTACATGACCACATCCCGACCCAGTGTCAGAGAGGCGATGCTGCGGAGCACAGCTACATAACCACATCCCTGGCCCAGTGTCAGAGAGGCGATGCTGCGGAGCACAGCTACATGACCACATCCCCGGCCCAGTGTCAGAGAGGCGATGCTGGGGAGCACAGCTACATAACCACATCCCGGCCCAGTGTCAGAGAGGCGATGCTGCAGAGCACAGCTACATAACCACATCCCGACCCAGTGTGAGAGAGGCGATGCTGCGGAGCACAGCTACATAACCACATCCCTGGCCCAGTGTCAGAGAGGCGATGCTGCGGAGCACAGCTACATCACCACATCCCCGGCCCAGTGTCAGAGAGGCGATGCTGCTGAGCACAGCTACATCACCACATCCCCGGCCCAGTGTGAGAGAGGCGATGCTGCGGAGCACAGCTACATAACCACATCCCCGGCCCAGTGTCAGAGAGGCGATGCTGCGGAGCACAGCTACATAACCACATACCTGGCCCAGTGTCAGAGAGGCAATGCTGCGGAGCACAGCTACATGACCACATTCCGACCCAGTGTCAGAGAGGCGATGCTGCGGAGCACAGCTACATAACAACATCCCGGCCCAGTGTCAGAGAGGCGATGCTGCGGAGCACAGCTACATAACCACATCCCTGGCCCAGTGTCAGAGAGGCGATGCTGCGGAGCACAGCTACATAACCACATCCCTGGCCCAGTGTCAGAGAGGCGATGCTGCGGAGCACAGCTACATAACCACATCCCTGGCCCTGTGTCAGAGAGGCAATGCTGCGGAGCACAGCTACATGACCACATCCCTGGCCCAGTGTCAGAGAGGCGATGCTGCGGAGCACAGCTACATAACCACATCCCTGGCCCTGTGTCAGAGAGGCGATGCTGCGGAGCACAGCTACATAACCACATCCCGGCCCAGTGTCAGAGAGGCGATGTTGCAGAGCACAGCTACATAACCACATCCCGACCCAGTGTCAGAGAGGCGATGCTGCGGAGCACAGCTACATAACCACATCCCTGGCCCAGTGTCAGAGAGGCGATGCTGCGGAGCACAGCTACATAACCACATCCCTGGCCCTGTGTCAGAGAGGCGATGCTGCGGAGCACAGCTACATAACCACATCCCTGGCCCAGTGTCAGAGAGGCGATGCTGCGGAGCACAGCTACATAACCACATCCCTGGCCCTGTGTCAGAGAGGCAATGCTGCGGAGCACAGCTACATAACCACATCCCTGGCCCTGTGTCAGAGAGGCGATGCTGCGGAGCACAGCTACATAACCACATCCCGGCCCAGTGTCAGAGAGGCGATGTTGCAGAGCACAGCTACATAACCACATCCCTGGCCCAGTGTCAGAGAGGCGATGCTGCGGAGCACAGCTACATAACCACATCCCTGGCCCAGTGTCAGAGAGGCGATGCTGCGGAGCACAGCTACATAACAACATCTCGGCCCAGTGTCAGAGAGGCGATGCTGCGGAGCACAGCTACATCACCACATCCCTGGCCCAGTGTCAGAGAGGCGATGCTGTGGAGCACAGCTACATAACAACATCTCGGCCCAGTGTCAGAGAGGCGATGCTGCGGAGCACAGCTACATAACCACATCCCTGGCCCAGTGTCAGAGAGGCGATGCTGTGGAGCACAGCTACATAACAACATCTCGGCCCAGTGTCAGAGAGGCGATGCTGCGGAGCACAGCTACATAACCACATCCCTGGCCCTGTGTCAGAGAGGCAATGCTGCGGAGCACAGCTACATAACCACATCCCTGGCCCAGTGTCAGAGAGGCGATGCTGCGGAGCACAGCTACATAACAACATCTCGGCCCAGTGTCAGAGAGGCGATGCTGCGGAGCACAGCTACATGACCACATCCCTGGCCCAGTGTCAGAGAGGCGATGCTGCGGAGCACAGCTACATAACCACATCCCTGGCCCTGTGTCAGAGAGGCGATGCTGCGGAGCACAGCTACATAACCACATCCCGGCCCAGTGTCAGAGAGGTGATGTTGCAGAGCACAGCTACATAACCACATCCCGACCCAGTGTCAGAGAGGCGATGCTGCGGAGCACAGCTACATAACCACATCCCTGGCCCAGTGTCAGAGAGGCGATGCTGCGGAGCACAGCTACATAACCACATCCCTGGCCCTGTGTCAGAGAGGCGATGCTGCGGAGCACAGCTACATAACCACATCCCTGGCCCAGTGTCAGAGAGGCGATGCTGTGGAGCACAGCTACATAACCACATCCCGGCCCAGTGTCAGAGAGGCGATGCTGCAGAGCACAGCTACATAACCACATCCCTGACCCAGTGTCAGAGAGGCGATGCTGCAGAGCACAGCTACATAACCACATCCCTGGCCCAGTGTCAGAGAGGCGATGCTGCGGAGCACAGCTACATAACAACATCTCGGCCCAGTGTCAGAGAGGCGATGCTGCAGAGCACAGCTACATGACCACATCCCGACCCAGTGTCAGAGAGGCGATGCTGCGGAGCACAGCTACATAACCACATCCCTGGCCCAGTGTCAGAGAGGCAATGCTGCGGAGCACAGCTACATGAACACATCCCCGGCCCAGTGTCAGAGAGGCGATGCTGCGGAGCACAGCTACATAACCACATCCCGGCCCAGTGTCAGAGAGGCGATGCTGCGGAGCACAGCTACATAACCACATCCCGACCCAGTGTGAGAGAGGCGATGCTGCGGAGCACAGCTACATAACCACATCCCTGGCCCAGTGTCAGAGAGGCGATGCTGCGGAGCACAGCTACATCACCACATCCCCGGCCCAGTGTCAGAGAGGTGATGCTGCGGAGCACAGCTACATTACCACATCCCCGGCCCAGTGTGAGAGAGGCGATGCTGCGGAGCACAGCTACATAACCACATCCCCGGCCCAGTGTCAGAGAGGCGATGATGCGGAGCACAGCTACATAACCACATACCTGGCCCAGTGTCAGAGAGGCGATGCTGCGGAGCACAGCTACATGACCACATCCCGACCCAGTGTCAGAGAGGCGATGCTGCGGAGCACAGCTACATAACCACATCCCTGGCCCAGTGTCAGAGAGGCGATGCTGCGGAGCACAGCTACATAACCACATCCCTGGCCCAGTGTCAGAGAGGCGATGCTGCGGAGCACAGCTACATAACCACATCCCTGGCCCTGTGTCAGAGAGGCAATGCTGCGGAGCACAGCTACATAACCACATCCCTGGCCCAGTGTCAGAGAGGCGATGCTGCGGAGCACAGCTACATAACAACATCTCGGCCCAGTGTCAGAGAGGCGATGCTGCGGAGCACAGCTACATGACCACATCCCTGGCCCAGTGTCAGAGAGGCAATGCTGCGGAGCACAGCTACATAACCACATCCCTGGCCCTGTGTCAGAGAGGCGATGCTGCGGAGCACAGCTACATAACCACATCCCGGCCCAGTGTCAGAGAGGCGATGTTGCAGAGCACAGCTACATAACCACATCCCGACCCAGTGTCAGAGAGGCGATGCTGCGGAGCACAGCTACATAACCACATCCCTGGCCCAGTGTCAGAGAGGCGATGCTGCGGAGCACAGCTACATAACCACATCACTGGCCCTGTGTCAGAGAGGCGATGCTGCGGAGCACAGCTACATAACCACATCCCTGGCCCAGTGTCAGAGAGGCGATGCTGCAGAGCACAGCTACATAACCACATCCCGGCCCAGTGTCAGAGAGGCGATGCTGCGGAGCACAGCTACATGACCACATCCCGACCCAGTGTCAGAGAGGCGATGCTGCGGAGCACAGCTACATAACCACATCCCTGGCCCAGTGTCAGAGAGGCGATGCTGCGGAGCACAGCTACATGACCACATCCCCGGCCCAGTGTCAGAGAGGCGATGCTGGGGAGCACAGCTACATAACCACATCCCGGCCCAGTGTCAGAGAGGCGATGCTGCAGAGCACAGCTACATAACCACATCCCGACCCAGTGTGAGAGAGGCGATGCTGCGGAGCACAGCTACATAACCACATCCCTGGCCCAGTGTCAGAGAGGCGATGCTGCGGAGCACAGCTACATCACCACATCCCCGGCCCAGTGTCAGAGAGGCGATGCTGCGGAGCACAGCTACATCACCACATCCCCGGCCCAGTGTGAGAGAGGCGATGCTGCGGAGCACAGCTACATAACCACATCCCCGGCCCAGTGTCAGAGAGGCGATGCTGCGGAGCACAGCTACATAACCACATACCTGGCCCAGTGTCAGAGAGGCGATGCTGCGGAGCACAGCTACATGACCACATCCCGACCCAGTGTCAGAGAGGCGATGCTGCGGAGCACAGCTACATAACCACATCCCTGGCCCAGTGTCAGAGAGGCGATGCTGCGGAGCACAGCTACATCACCACATCCCCGGCCCAGTGTCAGAGAGGCGATTCTGCGGAGCACAGCTACATCACCACATCCCCGGCCCAGTGTGAGAGAGGCGATGCTGCGGAGCACAGCTACATGACCACTCTGTGTTACAGGATATGTACGTGAGATGATAAGTGTGATACATCTGCTGTAGCATCCTGTGCTGACACCACACATTACTGACACATCCCCGGCCCAGTGTGAGAGAGGCGATGCTGCGGAGCACAGCTACATGACCACTCTGTGTTACAGGATATGTACGTGAGATGATAAGTGTGATACATCTGCTGTAGCATCCTGTGCTGACACCACACATTACTGACACATCCCCGGCCCAGTGTGAGAGAGGCGATGCTGCGGAGCACAGCTACATGACCACTCTGTGTTACAGGATATGTACGTGAGATGATAAGTGTGATACATCTGCTGTAGCATCCTGTGCTGACACCACACATTACTGACACATCCCCGGCCCAGTGTCAGAGAGGCGATGCTACGGAGCACAGTCAGGGGATCACTTCCTATTCTCATTGTACAAATGTAGAAATGATACATTATTACTAACAGCTCAGATGAGAATATGGACACGTCTATGGGGCTGAGGTTGATGCATTTAGCACTTTACTTCCAGTAAATCAAAAGAAAAGTGAGAGAAGTGAAGAGAAATAGCAGATTTCCGTTCCCATGGTACAGTATGTGTGTGCATCGCATGCTGCTGGCAAGTGACACCAGTAACATCTGTCCCCGATTAGGTCCAGCACTGTCTCATGCCAATTATTATAGTATTAGACATCAATAAAACATAAAACTCTCTAATACAGCAAAAATAACTCCAATATTAGGCACCAATCAGCGGTGCATTTACCAATCGCCAGTCACCGGTGTGCGCGAGTGTTGGGGACTGTAGTCTGCCGCTCACCATGTAATGATTCCCCAGTGTGTGCAGTGTGTGCGTAGCCCAGGACTTACTCAGCGGCTGTGATAGAATCAGGCTGATCGGGGGCGGAGCTGACATCACATGACTTCCCCTCGCACACCTGGCCACGCCTGCGTATTACCTGACACTCCCAGATAACAGCCGCTCACCATGTAATGATTCCCCAGTGTGTGCAGTCTGTGTGTAGCCCAGGACTTACTCAGCGGCTGTGATAGAATCAGGCTGATCAGGGGCGGAGCTGACATCACATGACTTCCCCTCGCACACCTGGCCACGCCTGCGTATTACCTGACACTCCCAGATAACAGCCGCTCACCATGTAATGATTCCCCAGTGTGTGCAGTGTGTGCGTAGCCCAGGACTTACTCAGCGGCTGTGATAGAATCAAGCTGATCGGGGGCGGAGCTGATGTCACATGACTTCCCCTCATACACCTGGCCACGCCTGCGTATTACCTGACACTCCCAGATAACAGCCGCTCACCATGTAATGATTCCCCAGTGTGTGCAGTGTGTGCGTAGCCCAGGACTTACTCAGCGGCTGTGATAGAATCAGGCTGATCGGGGGCGGAGCTGACATCACATGATTTCCCCTCACACACCTGGCCACACCTGTGTATTACCTGACACTCCCAGATAACAGCCGCTCACCATGTAATGATTCCCCAGTGTGTGCAGTCTGTGCGTAGCCCAGGACTTACTCAGCGGCTGTGATAGAATCAGACTGATCAGGGGCGGAGCTGACATCACATGACTTCCCCTCACACACCTGGCCACGCCTGCGTATTACCTGACACTCCCAGATAACAGCCGCTCCCCATGTAATGATTCCCCAGTGTGTGCGTAGTCCAGGACTTACTCAGCGGCTGTGATAGAATCAGGCTGATCGGGGGCGGAGCTGATGTCACATGACTTCCCCTCACACACCTGGCCACGTCTGCATTCTCCATGACACTCCCAGATAACAGCCGCTCACCATGTAATGATTCCCCAGTGTGTCCAGTGTGTGCGTAGCCCAGGACTTACTCAGCGGCTGTGATAGAATCAGGCTGATCGGGGGCGGAGCTGATGTCACATGACTTCCCCTCACACACCTGGCCACGCCTGCGTATTCCCTGACACTCCCAGATAACAGCCGCTCACCATGTAATGATTCCCCAGTGTGTCCAGTGTGTGTAGCCCAGGACTTACTCAGCGGCTGTGATAGAATCAGGCTGATCGGGGGCGGAGCTGACATCACATGACTTCCCCTCACACACCTGGCCACGCCTGCGTATTCCCTGACACTCCCAGATAACTGCCGCTCACCATGTAATGATTCCCCAGTGTGTGCAATCTGTGTGTAGCCTAGGACTTACTCAGCGGCTGTGATAGAATCAGGCTGATCGGGGGCGGAGCTGACATCACATGACTTCCCCTCACACACCTGGCCACACCTGCGTATTACCTGACACTCCCAGATAACTGCCGCTCACCATGTAATGATTCCCCAGTGTGTGCAGTGTGTGTGTAGCCCAGGACTTACTCAGCGGCTGTGATAGAATCAGGCTGATCGGGGGTGGAGCTGATGTCACATGACTTCCCCTCACACACCTGGCCACGCCTGTGTATTACCTGACACTCCCAGATAACAGCCGCTCACCATGTAAGGATTCCCCAGTGTGTGCAGTGTGTGTGTAGCCCAGGACTTACTCAGCGGCTGTGAAAGAATCAGCTGATCGGGGGCGGAGCTGACGTCACATGACTTCCCCTCACACACCTGGCCACGCCTTTGTATTACCTGATACTCCCAGATAACAGCCGCTCACCATGTAATGATTCCCCGGTGTGTGCGGTGTGTGCGTAGCCCAGGACTTACTCAGCGGCTGTGATAGAATCAGGCTGATCAGGGGCGGAGCTGATGTCACATGACTTCCCCTCACACACCTGGCCACACCTGCGTATTACCTGACACTCCCAAATAACAGCCGCTCACCATGTAATGATTCCCCAGTGTGTGCAGTCTGTGCGTAGCCCAGGACTTACTCAGCGGCTGTGATAGAATCAGGCTGATCGGGGGCGGAGCTGATGTCACATGACTTCCCCTCACACACCTGGCCACGCCTGCGTATTACCTGACACTCCCAGATAACAGCCGCTCACCATGTAATGATTCCCCAGTGTGTGCAGTGTGTGCGTAGCCCAGGACTTACTCAGCGGCTGTGATAGAATCAGGCTGATCAGGGGCGGAGCTGACGTCACATGACTTCCCCTCACACACCTGGCCACACCTGCGTATTACCTGACACTCCCAGATAACAGCCGCTCACCATGTAATGATTCCCCAGTGTGTGCAGTGTGTGCGTAGCCCAGGACTTACTCAGCGGCTGTGATAGAATCAGGCTGATCAGGGGCGGAGCTGATGTCACATGACTTCCCCTCACACACCTGGCCACGCCTGTGTATTACCTGACACTCCCAGATAACAGCAGCTCACCATGTAATGATTCCCCAGTGTGTGCAGTGTGTGTGTAGCCCAGGACTTACTCAGCGGCTGTGATAGGATCAGGCTGATCGGGGGCGGAGCTGATGTCACATGACTTCCCCTCACACACCTGCGCATTCCCTGACACTCCCAGATAACAGCCGCTCACCATGTAATGATTCCCCAGTGTGTGCAGTGTGTGCGTAGCCCAGGACTTACTCAGCGGCTGTGATAGAATCAGGCTGATCAGGGGCGGAGCTGATGTCACATGACTTCCCCTCACACACCTGGCCATGCCTGCGTATTACCTGACACTCCCAGATAACAGCCGCTCACCATGTAATGATTCCCCAGTGTGTGCAGTCTGTGCGTAGCCCAGGACTTACTCAGCGGCTGTGATAGAACCAGGCTGATTGGGGGCGGAGCTGATGTCACATGACTTCCCCTCACACACCTGGCCACACCTGCATTATCCCTGACACTCCCAGATAACAGCCGCTCCCCATGTAATGATTCCCCAGTGTGTGCAGTGTGTGCGTAGCCCAGGACTTACTGAGCGGCTGTGATAGAATCAGGCTGATCGGGGGCGGAGCTGATGTCACATGACTTCCCCTCACACACCTGGCCACACCTGCGTATTCTCTGACACTCCCAGATAACAGCCGCTCACCATGTAATGATTCCCCAGTGTGTGCAGTGTGTGTGTAGCCCAGGACTTACTCAGCGGCTGTGATAGAATCAGGCTGATCGGGGGCGGAGCTGACATCACATGACTTCCCCTCACACACCTGGCCACACCTGTGTATTCCCTAACACTCCCAGATAACAGCCGCTCACCATGTAATGATTCCCCAGTGTGTGCAGTGTGTGTGTAGCCCAGGACTTACTCAGCGGCTGTGATAGAATCAGGCTGATTGGGGGCGGAGCTGACATCACATGACTTCCCCTCACACACCTGGCCACGCCTGCGTATTACCTGACACTCCCAGATAACAGCCGCTCACCATGTAATGATTCCCCAGTGTGTGCAGTGTGTGCGTAGCCCAGGACTTACTCAGCGGCTGCGATAGAATCAGGCTGATCGGGGGCGGAGCTGACATCACATGACTTCCCCTCACACACCTGGCCACGCCTGCGTATTACCTGACACTCCCAGATAACAGCCACTCACCATGTAATGATTCCCCAGTGTGTGCAGTGTGTGTGTAGCCCAGGACTTACTCAGCGGCTGTGATAGAATCAGGCTGATCGGGGGCGGAGCTGACATCACATGACTTCCCCTCACACACCTGGCCACGCCTGCGTATTACCTGACACTCCCAGATAACAGCCGCTCCCCATGTAATGATTCCCCAGTGTGTGCAGAGCCCAGGACTTACTCAGCGGCTGTGATAGAATCAGGCTGATCGGGGCGGAGCTGATGTCACATGACTTCCCCTCACACACCTGGCCACGCCTGCATTCTCCATGACACGGGGGGGGGGGGGGGGTGGATTATAATTTCTGCACTTTTCTATAGAATTAATGATTAATCCCAGGGGTCGGTGTACTTGGTAGGTAGGTTGTCCCCATTATAGGGTTGCTGGAATTTGTATGTATGATCCCCCTTGTATGATTTCGCCCTGTATACCGCACAGTGACTGCCTGCTGTATTCTCCCTGCAGAGGAAGATGGGATGATGAGTTACGACAGGACGCAGCTGAACGTGCAGCATCGCTCGTTACCGACACCGTCCGCCCCACCCATTAATGTGCCCTGCCATAATCCTCCACCCCCGCACAGACAACAGGAGCCGTCTAAGCCACCATCCAGGAGAGGGAAGTCATCCAACCACCGGGAGAAAGTGCCCGGGCATCACCCACAACCCACCAAGCCCGCTCTACCAGCAAATCACCCCAATGAGCAGCCACCGAGACCACAGCCACGCACCAAGTCCAAGGCGCCTCGCCAGCACCGGAAACATCCGCTAGCCAACAGCAGGTACTTATACACCGATAACTGGGACTGACGGGTGTATTTACTAAGGTATGGCTTTCCACAAGTGGAGATGTTGCCCATGGCAACCACTGTTGTTCTAGCTGTTATCTAGAAGATGCTTAATGAATGAAAACCAGCACTTTAGTAATTGTACCCATAAGGGGCTTATTCTGTACGGCATGCCATGCAGTCTCACTTCTGGACGCCACGTGCCAATATATGAGGCGTACTCTAGGTATAACCCCACGCCCATGCAGATGAAAGACGTCCATGCCCAGCTGCAGGGGTATTGGTCACCAGTTGCCCTGTGTTCCGGAGCTGCCCCCTTGTACCCTCCCCCCGCTCCTGTTGCTTATATTGGCTTTCTCCTGCTGCGTATCCTTCCATCAGAAGGTGTATTGCTCCTCAGAGTATCAGTGTCTCCCCGTGCCGCAGTGCTGCCAGCTGTTCTCTGTGCCCCTCCTGCCCTCTCTTCTCTGCCCTAAAACCCTGACAGTGGAGAGCATCAGAAATTGCATAGCCTAGAAGAAATGGCAGGGCCCTCCGCCTTCTTAATCCTTCTGTCTGTTGCCCAAAAGCCTGGCGGGAACAGAGCAAGTGCCTGCAGCTGTAACACTCAGCAGTGGGGTCTGGTGATCGGGGTGTGTATGGAGAATCAGGGACACCACAACAGGTGGGCTTTCTCCTTCCACCATAGCAGAGAGGTAAAGGCAACCCATCCCCAGGCACAGTCATTCAATACATATATAACATATAATACACCTTGAATCTCACAAAGCTCAGCCCCACAAGCTTTGATACAAATAACACTACGCAAGTGATTGTATAATGAGTATTGAAATTTGGACTACGTGAACGGAATCTGCTGCTATATAATATGCTGTAACAGAATCTGCTGCGCTATATAAGACTCTGTAACGGAATCTGCTGCGTTATATAAGACACTGTAACGGAATCTGCTGCGTTATATAAGACGCTGTAACGGAATCTGCTGCGCTATATAAGACGCTGTAACGGAATCTGCTGCGCTATATAAGACACTGTAACGGCATCTGCTGCGCTATATAAGACACTGTAACGGAATCTGCTGCGTTATATAAGACGCTGTAACGGAATCTGCTGCTCTATATAAGACACTGTAACGGAATCTGCTGCGCTATATAAGACGCTGTAACGGAATCTGCTGCGCTATATAAGACGCTGTAACGGAATCTGCTGCGCTATATATGACACTGTAACGGAATCTGCTGCGCTATATAAGACACTGTAACGGAATCTGCCATAGCAGAGAGGTAAAGGCAACCCATCCCCAGGCACAGTCATTCAATACATATATAACATATAATACACCTTGAATCTCACAAAGCTCAGCCCCACAAGCTTTGATACAAATAACACTACGCAAGTGATTGTATAATGAGTATTGAAATTTGGACTACGTGAACGGAATCTGCTGCTATATAATATGCTGTAACAGAATCTGCTGCGCTATATAAGACTCTGTAACGGAATCTGCTGCGTTATATAAGACACTGTAACGGAATCTGCTGCGTTATATAAGACCATGTTACGGAATCTGCTGCGCTATATAAGACGCTGTAACGGAATCTGCTGCGCTATATAAGACACTGTAACGGCATCTGCTGCGCTATATAAGACACTGTAACGGAATCTGCTGCGTTATATAAGACGCTGTAACGGAATCTGCTGCTCTATATAAGACACTGTAACGGAATCTGCTGCGCTATATAAGACGCTGTAACGGAATCTGCTGCGCTATATAAGACGCTGTAACGGAATCTGCTGCGCTATATATGACACTGTAACGGAATCTGCTGCGCTATATAAGACACTGTAACGGAATCTGCTGCGCTATATAAGACACTGTAACGGAATCTGCTGCGCTATATAAGACACTGTAAAGGAATCTGCTTCCCTATATAAGACACTGTAACGGAATCTGCTGCGCTATATAAGACGCTGTAACGGAATCTGCTGCGCTATATAAGACGCTGTAACGGAATCTACTGCACTATATAAGACGCTGTAACGGAATCTGCTGCACTATATAAGACACTGTAACGTAATCTGCTTGCTATGTAAGACGCTGTAACGGAATCTGCTGTGCTATATAAGACGCTGTAACGGAATCTGCTGCGCTATATATGACACTGTAACGGAATCTGCTGCGCTATATAAGACACTGTAACGGAATCTGCTGCGCTATATAAGACACTGTAACGGAATCTGCTGCACTATATAAGACACAGTAACGGAATCTGCTGCGCTATATAAGAAACTGTAGATAAGTAAAATAAATGAATCTTGTATCTTCTTCCTCACAGGGACCCTTGTGACCATTCTGAGAATTACATGACCCCCTGACCTCACAGACACGGACTGACCTCGCTCTGTGACATCACTGCTCCTGGTCTGTACTGAGGAGAGGCGGGATGATCCTGCCCACAGCTCCCAAGAACATATTATATATTGTATTATATTGTGAATATATCCAGGACATAATAATCACTGTTTATATTTTTACTCATCTGTTTTGTTTGCCATTAAGGCATGTACACACTGTTAGACGTGGAATCTGATTCGATATGCCGAACATCGGGATCAAATCCTCATCAAATGCTGCTAAAAGCATTCGATGCGCTTCCGGTTTCCATTCAATTTTGTATATAGTCATATTTCTAATCGCACGTACACAGCATTAGGCATAAAGGGACAGAGAGCCAATTACAGAGGGCGTCCAGGGAGGTACCAGGGGTGCCATGTGGCCGTGGGGTGCCTCAGTTGCACTGGCCATGGTGGCCATGTTCTGACAGAGATCGGTCTGGTATACGAGGAGGAGGACTGTATTGTAGGGCGCACTGGATCGGTCTCATATAGGAGGAGGACTGTATTGTAGGGCGCACTGGATCGGTCTCATATAGGAGGAGGACTGTATTGTAGGGCACACTGGATCGGTCTGATATACGAGGAGGAGGACTGTATTGTAGGGCGCACTGGATCGGTCTCATATAGGAGGAGGACTGTATTGTAGGGCGCACTGGATCGGTCTCATATAGGAGGAGGACTGTATTGTAGGGCGCACTGGATCGGTCTCATATAAGAGGAGGACTGTATTGTAGGGCGCACTGGATCGGTCTCATATAAGAGGAGGACTGTATTGTAGGGCGCACTGGATCGGTCTCATATAAGAGGAGGACTGTATTGTAGGGCGCACTGGATCGGTCTCATATAGGAGGAAGACTGTATTGTAGGGCGCACTGGATCGGTCTCATATAGGAGGAGGACTGTATTGTAGGGCGCACTGGATCGGTCTCATATAGGAGGAGGACTGTATTGTAGGGCGCACTGGATCGGTCTCATATAGGAGGAGGACTGTATTGTAGGGCGCACTGGATCGGTCTCATATAAGAGGAGGACTGTATTGTAGGGCGCACTGGATCGGTCTCATATAAGAGGAGGACTGTATTGTAGGGCGCACTGGATCGGTCTCATATAAGAGGAGGACTGTATTGTAGGGCGCACTGGATCGGTCTCATATAAGAGGAGGACTGTATTGTAGGGCGCACTGGATCGGTCTCATATAAGAGGAGGACTGTATTGTAGGGCGCACTGGATCGGTCTCATATAAGAGGAGGACTGTATTGTAGGGCGCACTGGATCGGTCTCATATAAGAGGAGGACTGTATTGTAGGGCGCACTGGATCGGTCTCATATAAGAGGAGGACTGTATTGTAGGGCGCACTGGATCGGTCTCATATAGGAGGAGGACTGTATTGTAGGGCGCACTGGATCGGTCTCATATAAGAGGAGGACTGTATTGTAGGGCGCACTGGATCGGTCTCATATAAGAGGAGGACTGTATTGTAGGGCGCACTGGATCGGTCTCATATAGGAGGAGGACTGTATTGTAGGGCGCACTGGATCGGTCTCATATAAGAGGAGGACTGTATTGTAGGGCGCACTGGATCGGTCTCATATAGGAGGAGGACTGTATTGTAGGGCGCACTGGATCGGTCTCATATAAGAGGAGGACTGTATTGTAGGGCGCACTGGATCGGTCTCATATAGGAGGAGGACTGTATTGTAGGGCGCACTGGATCGGTCTCATATAAGAGGAGGACTGTATTGTAGGGCGCACTGGATCGGTCTCATATAGGAGGAGGACTGTATTGTAGGGCGCACTGGATCGGTCTCATATAGGAGGAGGACTGTATTGTAGGGCGCACTGGATCGGTCTCATATAGGAGGAGGACTGTATTGTAGGGCGCACTGGATCGGTCTCATATAGGAGGAGGACTGTATTGTAGGGCGCACTGGATCGGTCTCATATAGGAGGAAGACTGTATTGTAGGGCGCACTGGATCGGTCTCATATAGGAGGAGGACTGTATTGTAGGGCGCACTGGATCGGTCTCATATAGGAGGAGGACTGTATTGTAGGGCGCACTGGATCGGTCTCATATAAGAGGAGGACTGTATTGTAGGGCGCACTGGATCGGTCTCATATAAGAGGAGGACTGTATTGTAGGGCGCACTGGATCGGTCTGATATAGGAGGAGGACTGTATTGTAGGGCGCACTGGATCGGTCTGATATAGGAGGAGGACTGTATTGTAGGGCGCACTGGATCGGTCTCATATAAGAGGAGGACTGTATTGTAGGGCGCACTGGATCGGTCTCATATAGGAGGAGGACTGTATTGTAGGGCGCACTGGATCGGTCTCATATAGGAGGAGGACTGTATTGTAGGGCGCACTGGATCGGTCTCATATAAGAGGAGGACTGTGTTGTAGGGCGCACTGGATCGGTCTCATATAAGAGGAGGACTGTATTGTAGGGCGCACTGGATCGGTCTCATATAAGAGGAGGACTGTATTGTAGGGCGCACTGGATCGGTCTCATATAGGAGGAGGAGGACTGTATTGTAGGGCGCACTGGATCAATCTCATATAAGAGGAGGACTGTATTGTAGGGCGCACTGGATCGGTCTCATATAGGAGGAGGAGGACTGTATTGTAGGGCGCACTGGATCGGTCTCATATAGGAGGAGGACTGTATTGTAGGGCGCACTGGATCGGTCTCATATAAGAGGAAGACTGTATTGTAGGGCGCACTGGATCGGTCTCATATAGGAGGAGGACTGTATTGTAGGGCGCACTGGATCGGTCTCATATAGGAGGAGGACTGTATTGTAGGGCGCACTGGATCGGTCTCATATAGGAGGAGGACTGTATTGTAGGGCGCACTGGATCGGTCTCATATAAGAGGAGGATTGTATTGTAGGGCGCACTGGATCGGTCTCATATAGGAGGAGGACTGTATTGTAGGGTGCACTGGATCGGTCTCATATAGGAGGAGGACTGTATTGTAGGGCGCACTGGATCGGTCTCATATAGGAGGAGGACTGTATTGTAGGGCGCACTGGATCGGTCTCATATAAGAGGAGGACTGTATTGTAGGGCGCACTGGATCGGTCTCATATAGGAGGAGGACTGTATTGTAGGGCGCACTGGATCGGTCTCATATAAGAGGAGGACTGTATTGTAGGGCGCACTGGATCGGTCTCATATAGGAGGAGGACTGTATTGTAGGGCGCACTGGATCGGTCTCATATAAGAGGAGGACTGTATTGTAGGGCGCACTGGATCGGTCTCATATAAGAGGAGGACTGTATTGTAGGGCGCACTGGATCGGTCTCATATAAGAGGAGGACTGTATTGTAGGGTGCACTGGATCGGTCTCATATAGGAGGAGGACTGTATTGTAGGGCGCACTGGATCGGTCTCATATAGGAGGAGGACTGTATTGTAGGGCGCACTGGATCGGTCTCATATAAGAGGAGGACTGTATTGTAGGGTGCACTGGATCGGTCTCATATAAGAGGAGGACTGTATTGTAGGGCGCACTGGATCGGTCTGATATACGAGGAGGAGGACTGTATTGTAGGGCGCACTGGATCGGTCTCATATAGGAGGAGGACTGTATTGTAGGGCGCACTGGATCGGTCTCATATAAGAGGAGGACTGTATTGTAGGGCGCACTGGATCGGTCTCATATAAGAGGAGGACTGTATTGTAGGGCGCACTGGATCGGTCTCATATAAGAGGAGGACTGTATTGTAGGGCGCACTGGATCGGTCTCATATAGGAGGAGGACTGTATTGTAGGGCGCACTGGATCGGTCTCATATAAGAGGAGGACTGTATTGTAGGGCGCACTGGATCGGTCTCATATAGGAGGAGGACTGTATTGTAGGGCGCACTGGATCGGTCTCATATAGGAGGAGGACTGTATTGTAGGTCGCACTGGATCGGTCTCATATAGGAGGAGGAGGACTGTATTGTAGGGCGCACTGGATCGGTCTCATATAAGAGGAGGACTGTATTGTAGGGCGCACTGGATCGGTCTCATATAAGAGGAGGACTGTATTGTAGGGCGCACTGGATCGGTCTCATATAAGAGGAGGACTGTATTGTAGGGCGCACTGGATCGGTCTCATATAGGAGGAGGACTGTATTGTAGGGCGCACTGGATCGGTCTCATATAGGAGGAGGACTGTATTGTAGGGCGCACTGGATCGGTCTCATATAGGAGGAGGACTGTATTGTAGGGCGCACTGGATCGGTCTCATATAAGAGGAGGACTGTATTGTAGGGCGCACTGGATCGGTCTGATATAGGAGGAGGACTGTATTGTAGGGCGCACTGGATCGGTCTTATATAGGAGGAGGACTGTATTGTAGGGCGCACTGGATCGGTCTCATATAAGAGGAGGACTGTATTGTAGGGCGCACTGGATCGGTCTCATATAGGAGGAGGACTGTATTGTAGGGCGCACTGGATCGGTCTCATATAAGAGGAGGACTGTATTGTAGGGCGCACTGGATCGGTCTGATATACGAGGAGGAGGACTGTATTGTAGGGCGCACTGGATCGGTCTCATATAGGAGGAGGACTGTATTGTAGGGCGCACTGGATCGGTCTCATATAGGAGGAGGACTGTATTGTAGGGCGCACTGGATCGGTCTCATATAAGAGGAGGACTGTATTGTAGGGCACACTGGATCGGTCTGATATACGAGGAGGAGGACTGTATTGTAGGGCGCACTGGATCGGTCTCATATAGGAGGAGGACTGTATTGTAGGGCGCACTGGATCGGTCTCATATAGGAGGAGGACTGTATTGTAGGGCGCACTGGATCGGTCTCATATAAGAGGAGGACTGTATTGTAGGGCGCACTGGATCGGTCTCATATAAGAGGAGGACTGTATTGTAGGGCGCACTGGATCGGTCTCATATAAGAGGAGGACTGTATTGTAGGGCGCACTGGATCGGTCTCATATAGGAGGAAGACTGTATTGTAGGGCGCACTGGATCGGTCTCATATAGGAGGAGGACTGTATTGTAGGGCGCACTGGATCGGTCTCATATAGGAGGAGGACTGTATTGTAGGGCGCACTGGATCGGTCTCATATAGGAGGAGGACTGTATTGTAGGGCGCACTGGATCGGTCTCATATAAGAGGAGGACTGTATTGTAGGGCGCACTGGATCGGTCTCATATAGGAGGAGGACTGTATTGTAGGGCGCACTGGATCGGTCTCATATAAGAGGAGGACTGTATTGTAGGGCGCACTGGATCGGTCTGATATAGGAGGAGGACTGTATTGTAGGGCGCACTGGATCGGTCTCATATAAGAGGAGGACTGTATTGTAGGGCGCACTGGATCGGTCTCATATAAGTAGTAGTAGTAGTATGTTTATTTATAAGGCGCCGCAAAGTGTCCGCAGCGCCGTACATAGCAAACAAAAAAAAACCAAATTACAAGGTAACGTACAGGGTGTGTTGAAAGATACAGTATAAATAGGGGTATAGCTGGTAGAACTAAAATCAGCATCAGTTCAGAAGTAGGTGTCAAAATTGTCAAGGAAACTGAAGATGAAGTAGAGGAAGGGAAGAACAGGACAGGAGGACATGTGAGGTAATGAGGTAGGGTGAGTACGTGAGGAAGGAGGACCCTACTCATAAGAGTTAACATACTAAAAATAGGTGGGTGGACGAACGAAATACAATAGGATAAGTAGGAACGGAGGGGAACGGAGGCAGGATAGGAGGATCAAAAGAGGTTAGGAGGAGGGATAGGCTAGTCGAAAAAAGTGGGTTTTGAGGGAGGTAAGGGAATCAGAAAGCCTGATGGGTGGCGGGAGGTTGTTCCAGTGCAGGGGGGCAGCGCGAGAGAAATCTTGGACACGGGAGTGGGAGGAGGTGATTAGGTGAGAGGTCAGTCGGCGGTCAGCGATGGAGCGAAGAGGACGGGAGGGAGTGTGGATAGAGATCAGTGAAGAGAGGTAGGGAGCTGTGGAGGAGGAGAGAGCCTTGTAGGTGGTGGTGAGGAGTTTAAAGAGAACTCGGAAAGGAATGGGGAGCCAGTGAAGTGATAGACAGAGGGGGGTGGGTGGAGGTAGAGCGGCGGGAGAGGAAGATGAGCCTAGCAGCAGCGTTAAGAATGGATTGGAGAGGTGTAAGGCGGGTGAGAGGTAGCCCAGAGAGAAGGATGTTGCAGTAGTCAAGGCGGGAGATGACAAAAGAGTGAATGAGAATTTTGGTCGCGTCAGTGGAGAGGAATGGTCTGATGCGTGAGATGTTGCGTAGGTGAAAGCGGCAAGACTGTGAGAGAGCACGAATGTGGGGGGTGAAAGAGAGGGAGGAGTCAATGATGACACCGAGGCAGCGCGTTTGGTCGGTGGACGTGATCTCGGTTTCACCAATGCTGATGGAGATAGTGGGAGAAGAGAGGATGTTCGGGGGATGGAAGATTAGAAGTTCAGTTTTAGCCATGTTTAGTTTCAGGAAGCGTTGGGTCATCCAGGCTGAGATGGCCGTGAGGCATTCGGAGACCTTGGACAGGAGTGATGGGGATAGGTCGGGGGAGGAGAGATAGATTAGGGTATCATCAGCATAAAGGTGGTAATGAAAACCATAGGAGCTGATGAGGGTGCCCAGAGAGGTGGTGTAGAGGGAGAAGAGGAGAGGGCCAAGGTCTGACCCTTGGGGAACACCGACTGGCTGCGGGGTAGTAGGAGAGGAGGAGCTCGGAGTGGAGACGGAGAAGGAGCGATAGGAGAGGTATGAGGTGAACCAGGAGAAGACCGTGCCAGTGATGCCAAAGGAGCGGAGGGTGTTGAGCAGGAGAGGGTGGTCAACAGTGTCAAAGGCAGCCGACAGATCAAGCTGGATGAGGATAGAGAAGAGGCCTTTGGATTTAGCCGATAGTAGATCGTTAGTGACTTTGGTCAGGGCAGTTTCAGTGGAATGTAAAGGGCGGAACCCGGATTGGAGGGGGTCTAGAATGGAGTTAGCAGTAAGGTGGCTTAGGAGACGATTATAGGTCAGACGTTCTAGGAGTTTGGAGGCAAAAGGGAGGAGGGAGATGGGCCTGTAGTTGGATGGAGAGTTGGGGTCCAGATTTGTTTTTTTGAGAATTGGGGAGACAAGAGCGTGTTTGAAGGAGGAAGGGAAGATCCCAGAGGATAGGGAAAGATTAAAGAGGTGAGCCAGGTGAGAGCAGACTGACGGACTGAGACGACGGATAATATTGGAGGGGATATGATCGAGCGGGCAGGTGGAGGGAGAAGCGGATTGAAGGATAGAGTGGACTTCAGCAGCAGTGGTGGGGTAAAATGAGGACAGGGGTTGGAAGGAGGGGAGGGGAGATGTAGGAGGGGAGGAGGGAGAGGGTGAGGTCATGGCAGCAGTGATGGCAGTCCTGAGAGAGGAGATTTTGGTTGAAAAGTAGGTAGCAAAATCAGTGGCTACGATGGAGGACGGAAGAGCAGGAGGAGGGGGGAAAACAAGGAGTTGAAGGTGGCGAAGAGCCTGCGGGGATTGGATGATTGGGAAAGGATGAGGGACTTAAAGTAGGATTCCTTGGCCAGAGCAAGGAGGACTGTATTGTAGGGCGCACTGGATCGGTCTCATATAAGAGGAGGACTGTGTTGTAGGGCGCACTGGAAAATATATATTACAATGTCACATTTATTGATTATTATTAATAATTCCCTGATTGGCAGTAAGGGGAATCGGGGTAGCAGTGAAATATAAGATTAAAACAGATAAAACATACGCACGTACATAGTGCTCTATAGAGAGACAGTATATTGCACCCCTTTCACACCCCACAATTATCCCGGGTCTGACCCAGGCTGTTGCCAGACCGACCCGGGTCACTGTGCAGTGTGAAAAATCCCAGGCCCAGCAACCCAGCAATCTGACCTGGGTTAAAAGAAGTGTTTTATCTGAGTCGGACCCAGGTTGCTGGACAGTGTTAATGGATAATCTGTGTCCCGTTCACACCAGGTGCTGACCAGCCACAGTGAGCAGGATCCGGCCGGGGGACCTTATATAAAAAGTGTCCCCGGGTTGTGGCATGACACTGTGGGCTGTCGGAGCCCGGTGCTGGTTCCAAAATATGGGGGACCCCCTGTCCCCCCCCCCTGTATTTATGGAACCAGGACCGGTCCAAGAGTCTGGGGCTGGTTTCAGAAATACGGGGGACCCCTACGCTTTTTGTCCACTGTATTTTTGGAACCAGGTCTGGCTTAATGAGCTCGGGGCTGGTTATGTACAGGAGGGGCGACCCCATGTCATTTTTTTTAACAATTTTTTTAAGACAGAACCATGCACAGATCTCAATGATCTGCGCATTGGTTCTGCCAAATTCCTATGGCAATGCCTATTGGCTTTTTATGTCCTTTTATATTATTTGCTGTCTAATTGTGTTGGATATTTTGTATAATTTGTTGTGTGATTATTTTATTCATTTTTTATGAGTTAGAATTAAAAATATATATTTTCATTTATATTGTACATTCTTCTGATTGAATGGCAAATACTGACCTCTAGTGGTAACGGGGAAAACTATTCAAGTGACTAATATGTGAGAAGAATTACAGATTATGGCGCAGCAGTTTCTCTCTTTTCCTGTTTATATATGTGGTGAAGTTCCCACTACTGCAGCTTTTACCTGTAATTTGTCCATTTCTCCATTAATGATTTGTATTGATTTGGACACGTTTATACAGTACACCCACAAGCGCACCGCCACACCCCATCCTTGTCTGTCAAATTCGCCTGTCAGAACCTGGTCTATTTGGAGATGTTTAGTAACGTTTACCAAAAATCACATCCCATTAAATATGCGAGTTGTGTACTTTATAATGGAAAACATCTGGATGCGAATTGAAGTGTGACTAACAATCGCCAGGTCACAATGTGCAAATTCGTGGCAAAAAGGACATTTTTTCCTGCAAATCGCATCCTATAAAATGTGCGATTTTCAGAAAAAGAGTGATTTCGGCCGTTTTTGTGAAAAAAATGTAAAAAAATGAGCATTCTACTAAATATCATCCAATATATCAAGTGTTACAGTATTAATAAAGCTTTGGAAGCGATTTCACCGACCTATATCAGACAAACGGACAAACAGTACGGACACCCTGTGGGGACACCCTGTGGGGACACCCTGTGCGGACACCCTGTGCGGACACCCTGTGGGGACACCCTGTGCGGACACCCTGTGGGGACACCCTGTGCGGACATCCTGTGCGGACACCCTGTGCGGACACCCTGTGCGGACATCCTGTGGGGACACCCTGTGCGGACACCCTGTGGGGACACCCTGTGCGGACACCCTGTGGGGACACCCTGTGCGGACACCCTGTGCGGACACCCTGTGGGGACACCCTGTGCGGACACCCTGTGCGGACACCCTGTGCGGACACCCTGTGCGGACATCCTGTGGGGACACCCTGTGCGGACACCCTGTGGGGACACCCTGTGCGGACACCCTGTGGGGACACCCTGTGGGGACACCCTGTGCGGACACCCTGTGCGGACACCCTGTGGGGACACCCTGTGCGGACACCCTGTGGGGACACCCTGTGCGGACACCCTGTGGGGACACCCTGTGCGGACACCCTGTGGGGACACCCTGTGCGGACACCCTGTGCGGACACCCTGTGGGGACACCCTGTGCGGACACCCTGTGGGGACACCCTGTGCGGACACCCTGTGCGGACACCCTGTGCGGACATCCTGTGGGGACACCCTGTGGGGACACCCTGTGCGGACACCCTGTGCGGACACCCTGTGGGGACACCCTGTGCGGACACCCTGTGCGGACACCCTGTGCGGACATCCTGTGGGGACACCCTGTGCGGACACCCTGTGCGGACACCCTGTGGGGACACCCTGTGGGGACATCCTGTGGGGACACCCTGTGCGGACACCCTGTGGGGACACCCTGTGCGGACACCCTGTGGGGACACCCTGTGGGGACACCCTGTGCGGACACCCTGTGGGGACACCCTGTGCGGACACCCTGTGGGGACACCCTGTGCGGACACCCTGTGGGGACACCCTGTGGGGACACCCTGTGCGGACACCCTGTGGGGACACCCTGTGCGGACACCCTGTGGGGACACCCTGTGCGGACACCCTGTGCGGACATCCTGTGGGGACACCCTGTGGGGACACCCTGTGCGGACACCCTGTGCGGACACCCTGTGCGGACACCCTGTGCGGACATCCTGTGGGGACACCCTGTGCGGACACCCTGTGGGGACACCCTGTGCGGACACCCTGTGGGGACACCCTGTGGGGACACCCTGTGCGGACATCCTGTGGGGACACCCTGTGCGGACACCCTGTGGGGACACCCTGTGCGGACACCCTGTGCGGACATCCTGTGCGGACACCCTGTGCGGACACCCTGTGGGGACACCCTGTGCGGACACCCTGTGGGGACACCCTGTGCGGACACCCTGTGGGGACACCCTGTGCGGACACCCTGTGCGGACATCCTGTGGGGACACCCTGTGCGGACACCCTGTGCGGACACCCTGTGGGGACACCCTGTGCGGACACCCTGTGGGGACACCCTGTGCGGACACCCTGTGCGGACATCCTGTGGGGACACCCTGTGTGGACACCCTGTGCGGACACCCTGTGGGGACACCCTGTGCGGACACCCTGTGGGGACACCCTGTGCGGACACCCTGTGGGGACACCCTGTGCGGACACCCTGTGGGGACACCCTGTGCGGACACCCTGTGCGGACACCCTGTGGGGACACCCTGTGCGGACACCCTGTGGGGACACCCTGTGCGGACATCCTGTGGGGACACCCTGTGCGGACACCCTGTGGGGACACCCTGTGCGGACACCCTGTGCGGACACCCTGTGCGGACGCCCTGTGGGGACGCCCTGTGGGGACGCCCTGTGGGGACGCCCTGTGCGGACACCCTGTGCGGACATCCTGTGGGGACACCCTGTGCGGACACCCTGTGGGGACACCCTGTGCGGACACCCTGTGCGGACACCCTGTGGGGACACCCTGTGCGGACACCCTGTGGGGACACCCTGTGCGGACACCCTGTGGGGACACACCGCCAGCACATGCACTTCACTGGCTAAAGTTACAGCTTTGTCAAGGCCACGTGTCCAGCGTCATATGTGGTATCACGTGACCAATGTCCGCATCAAGTGTGGTGTCACATCATCAGATAGGTGGGCACATCTCCCACCTGCTCCCCAAATCCTCCACACCCCCTTTTCCAATGACACAAATACCAGAATTTGAGGGTGCGCAGAGAGGGAGGTGTCGCAAAGATGACGTGAATAGTGCAATTTTGCATCATTAAATCCCTGACCCCTCTCTATAGACTGGAACGTCATGGTGTTTGTATGACATGGGGGCGAGGCTTGGTGACAGCCTCATCCCCCCCCCCCCCCGTCTCCCCCCCCCCCCCCCCACCCCCCACAATCTGTTGCCTCTTTGAGCATCTACTAGAGAGGCAATAAAAGTTGGAGAGTATGACTGCAGGTGGGGCAGATGTAAGAGGTGCAGTGAGAGCAGTGTAAGAATAAAGCAGACCGTATATATCCTGCACAGAAACAATAGAACTCTCTCTGCACATGTAACATCTGCCCCACCAACAGTGCAGCATGGTGTATTCACACTTCACAGCAAACCTTCTGCTCTGGGCGGGGCCACTGGCGGATTTAGGGGGGGGGGGGGCACCCGGGCAGTTGTTGTATTTTTTACCCCGGGCCGCTCGCGTTAACAGGGACAGCCGTCACCGTTGCTGCCACCAGGAAGAACTTTACTGTATGCGCAGAGAGCCGGGGGTGCTGCACGTTTATTTGAAAACTTGTGCTGCCGCTGCAGCAGCGCGAGATTTCAAATAGCCGGGAGTCTGGGACGTGCAGCCCTGTATGAATACAGCCGGACCCGGACCGCCCCCGGTGCTTTGCGCATACAATTCTTCCTAGCGGCGGCGGCTACAGCTGTCCCTGTTAACACGAGCAGCCCGGGGAAAAAAACAATTACATATTAATGACAGGGGGGCTCATGCCCAGGTGACTGCCCCCAAAATCCGCCTATGACAGCAAGTAAACTGGTATAAGGGAGGAGGGATTGCAGAATGAATCGCTTCTGAATGGTGGCAGCTCCTCATCTGATTTTGACATTGTTATATACCCCCCCCCCACGGGTAATACATACCCTCCAACATGACCCATTCCATTAGGTACAAAATGCTCTGTTCCTGGACTTCCCTGCCAGTGACAGTTACAGAGCTTGGACTCCAGCACAGACCAGTATTCAAAGAGGGGGGGTCACATCAACTGCCAGTAAGTCCAGGACAGTGATGTTTGGAGTGGCAGTAGGTGTGGCTCCCCTTTTTGAATATTGGACTGTGCTGCAGCCTGACAGCTGCAACTGCCACTGGCAGGGAAGTCCAGGAACAGAGTATTTTGTACCTAATGGAATGGGTCATGTTGGAGGGTATGGTAATACCACCACTGTTACATGTGTCACACAGACTCCCAATAACTGTTACTGGGAGTCCGGGACGTGCAGCGCAGAACTGTGACTACAGCCCCAGGCTCTCTGCCCGGCTGTCAGTGTATTCAGTTCTTCGCGGTGGCTGCGGCTGTCCCCCATTACCGGGAGCATATATCCCCCTTGGCAACGAGCATTTATTCCCACATGACAACAAACATGTATTGTAACCCCCATGGCAACGACCATGTAATGTAACCCTCATGGCAACGGTCATGTAATCCCCCTCATGGCAACAAGCATGTATTCCCCCTTGGCAACAAGCATGTAATCCCACATGGCAGCAAGCATAGAACTCCTGGCAACGAGCATGTAATCCCACATGGCAATGAACATGTAATACTACATGGCAACGTACATAGAACCCCTGGCAACAAGCATGGAACCCCTGGCAACGAGCATGTAGGTAAGCAGCATTTATGTAGCATAATTTGTGTTAGGCATTACGGTGTTAGGCATAATACGTAATGGACATTATGGTGTGTGACAATGTGTAATGGGCATTACGGTGTAAATTCTTGACAGGCGCCTTCGGAGCGCAATGTCCCTGTTTGTGGAATTTATTGTGCATTTTGTCTCAATCCGTGTGGCATTATGTGCATTTGAATTTGGGCTCATTCCCTATAATGGGGTCTACTACTGTATTTTGTTGCATAATGTGTAGAAGTGGTATATGGTGTGGTACACTACACTCAAGGACACGCCCCCTTACACTTGGCCACACCCCTTTTCCAAACCAAAGGTATCCTTCATGTTTCACGCCAAGTTGGTCCTGTGTACTTTAAAGGCCAGGGACTAGTTATAATCCCACTCCTGCCCTCTCTCTGCTCTCCTCCTCTATCTCTATCTCCCCACTCTCTGAGCGGGCACACTGGCACCGCTATCACCAACCCCCCACCCACCCCCAAACATGGTGCCCCCCGTCATTTTCTCCTGGATCCGCCCCTGGGCGGGGCTATCAATTAAGGCCCAGACACAATGTCTGAGACATTTCTATGTAACGAGAATCTGGACGGCTGGTTGCCATGTGCGGCTGCGTAGTGTGCGGCTGGTTGCCATGTGCGGCTGCGTAGTGTGCGGCTGGTTGCCATGTGCGGCTGCGTAGTGTGCGGCTGGTTGCCATGTGCGGCTGCGTAGTGTGCGGCTGTGTTGTGTGTAAAGTGTGCGGATATATTAATAAGAATATTGGAGATATTCCGGAGATATACAGGAGAGGACAGGAGGACACCCATCTACCTTCTAATATCAGTGAGCTATGGACCTCACCTCCAACACTTACTGAATGCACAGCCTGGACAGCCCTCACTGATGCCCCTTTCAGACCCCACCTTTTTACCTGTTATTTTGCAGTTTTTTACCGTTTTAAACCGGTAATTTGTGCAGTCTGAAAGGTGCAGAGTGAATTTACCGGTTCTATTGAACTGGTATCTCTAAACGGTAATAGAGCAGGGTCCTACCCGTTTCAGACCCGTTTTTTTTCATCCACTGTTTTCGATGGGTTAAAATGGGTTCAGTGCTTTGAAGGGACAAAAACTGCACTGAAATACCATTTAAGGACATGCGGTGTGAAAGGGGTATTAGCTGGGGGACCTGTTTTTAGAAACGATTTAAAATACCTGGTCAAAGCCGGTTTTGCGGTCTGAAAGCAGCATGACCTCCTACGCACTGTATATGTCCCTCTGGGATACGGTCATTGGGTCACCAGCATAATGGTCAACATGCATTTAGGTCGACATGGGTTAGATCAACAGGGTCATTAGGTCGACATGGGTTTTTTTAACTGTCTTTTGAGCCGACATGTGGCGACAGGCGGTACTTCATGCCCTACCATACCACCTGTGGTAAGGTATTATACTGAGGACGGTGGTATCGGAGCAGATAATGATGGGATAATTATCCGCATTGTCCCGAGTACAATGTTCCCAGGTCCCATCACACCTGAGATAATTCCATAATAATCACATTCATTGTCCAATCAGAGAGGTCATTGTGTGCGGAACCGGTTATCTGCGGTCACATGACACAGGGATAAAGGCTCAGATAACATCATAGCAGTGACATCATTGTGACAATTAACCCTTCCCCGGACAGCTCACCCTACAATAAGATGCAACTTGGGGCAAATGCAAAGTGAAGTTCCCGGAACCAGACACAGCTCTCCGCAGAACATCTCACCAATGCCCTGAGTCAGAAGGCGCCTACGTTAATTCTGACGGTTACCACCCACAAACTGCGACTTCCTGCATTTACGATCTCTACACGATTTCTGTCGATATTTGGGCGTATGCCATCGTGATGCGTATGGTAAACGTGCGCAGTCATTCGGTAATTGTTCAAGCTGTGAATTCGCTGATCAGCGATCAGCTCTGATACAGGCCCATTGTACTAACCAATCAGCTGATAACTGTCATTTCTGAAGCACAGCCTGTAATACCCCATTCACACCAGAAATTCAGGGACAAACCCGGGAATTCAGTTCCCGGGACAAGCAGGGACATTCCCGTGTTTGGACCCATTCACACCAGAAATGTCCCTGCATTTTCTGGTGTGAGAAGGGGGCGGAAAGGAGGCCGGCAGGAGGTGGGGAGGAGGCGGGCAGTAGGCGGGCACTCGGCGGGATGGCGGCGGGATGGCGAGAATACTCACCCCGGTTGCTGGTCCGTGCAGGCCAGGGATCCACACAGGCGGCAGCGCAAATGACGGGACAGGCTGCGGATGAAGATGGCGCAGCTCTCCGGCGTCCTCACTGCCGCCGGAGAGCTGCGTCATCATCATCCACCGGCTGTCCCGTCATTTGCGCCCGCCGCCTGCATTAATTCCCGTCGGACAGGACACGGCAACCCAGGTAAGTATACCCTGTACCTTTCACACCAGCCAGGTCCCCGGGTTGAACCCGGGAACAACCCTGGTACCTAGCCGGGTTGAAATTTGCCCGGGATTTTGTCCCGGGAACCTTTCACACCAGCGCTAGTACCGGGTTGTTCCTGGACTCAATCCGGGAATTTAGGCTGGTGTGAATGGGGTATAAGTTGTAAGGTAGAAGCTGATTGGCCAATGTCTCCCATGTGCCCGTATATGGCATCCTGCAGAGTAATATCAGATACATGCTCACCTGTGTGTGGAGCGTCTGCACTGGCCAATAACTCTGTATTAGCACCTGACCATGATGTGTGCAGTAACTGCATGGGGGGCAATGTGCACCCCTCTTACCAAACCGCAGGTCTCTATACTGCACATTACCTCACCATGATGTGTGCAGTAACTGCATGGGGGGCAATGTGCACCCCTCTTACCAAACCGCAGGTCTCTATACTGCACATTACCTCACCATGATGTGTGCAGTAACTGCATGGGGGGCAATGTGCACCCCTCTTACCAAACCGCAGGTCTCTATACTGCACATTACCTCACCATGATGTGTGCAGTAACTGCATGGGGGGCAATGTGCACCCCTCTTACCAAACCGCAGGTCTCTATACTGCACATTACCTCACCATGATGTGTGCAGTAACTGCATGGGGGGCAATGTGCACCTCTCTTACCAACCCGCAGGTCTCTATACTGCACATTACCTCACCATGATGTGTGCAGTAACTGCATGGGGGGCAATGTGCACCCCTCTTACCAACCCGCAGGTCTCTATACTGCACATTACCTCACCATGATGTGTGCAGTAACTGCATGGGGGGCAATGTGCCCCCCTCTTACCAAACCGCAGGTCTCTATACTGCACATTACCTCACCATGATGTGTGCAGTAACTGCATGGGGGGCAATGTGCCCCCCTCTTACCAAACCACAGGTCTCTATACTGCACATTACCTCACCATGATGTGTGCAGTAACTGCATGGGGGGCAATGTGCCCCCCTCTTACCAACCCGCAGGTCTCTATACTGCACATTACCTCACCATGATGTGTGCAGTAACTGCATGGGGGGCAATGTGCACCCCTCTTACCAAACCGCAGGTCTCTATACTGCACATTACCTCACCATGATGTGTGCAGTAACTGCATGGGGGGCAATGTGCACCCCTCTTACCAAATCGCAGGTCTCTATACTGCACATTACCTCACCATGATGTGTGCAGTAACTGCATGGGGGGCAATGTGCACCCCTCTTACCAAACCACAGGTCTCTATACTGCACATTACCTCACCATGATGTGTGCAGTAACTGCATGGGGGGCAATGTGCACCCCTCTTACCAACCCGCAGGTCTCTATACTGCACATTACCTCACCATGATGTGTGCAGTAACTGCATGGGGGGCAATGTGCACCCCTCTTACCAAACCGCAGGTCTCTATACTGCACATTACCTCACCATGATGTGTGCAGTAACTGCATGGGGGGCAATGTGCCCCCCTCTTACCAAACCGCAGGTCTCTATACTGCACATTACCTCACCATGATGTGTGCAGTAACTGCATGGGGGGCAATGTGCCCCCCTCTTACCAAACCGCAGGTCTCTATAATGCACATTACCTCACCATGATGTGTGCAGTAACTGCATGGGGGGCAATGTGCCCCCCTCTTACCAAACCGCAGGTCTCTATACTGCACATTACCTCACCATGATGTGTGCAGTAACTGCATGGGGGGCAATGTGCACCCCTCTTACCAAACCGCAGGTCTCTATACTGCACATTACCTCACCATGATGTGTGCAGTAACTGCATGGGGGGCAATGTGCCCCCCTCTTACCAAACCGCAGGTCTCTATACTGCACATTACCTCACCATGATGTGTGCAGTAACTGCATGGGGGGCAATGTGCACCCCTCTTACCAAACCGCAGGTCTCTATACTGCACATTACCTCACCATGATGTGTGCAGTAACTGCATGGGGGGCAATGTGCACCCCTCTTACCAAACCGCAGGTCTCTATACTGCACATTACCTCACCATGATGTGTGCAGTAACTGCATGGGGGGCAATGTGCACCCCTCTTACCAAACCACAGGTCTCTATACTGCACATTACCTCACCATGATGTGTGCAGTAACTGCATGGGGGGCAATGTGCCCCCCTCTTACCAAACCGCAGGTCTCTATACTGCACATTACCTCACCATGATGTGTGCAGTAACTGCATGGGGGGCAATGTGCACCCCTCTTACCAAACCGCAGGTCTCTATACTGCACATTACCTCACCATGATGTGTGCAGTAACTGCATGGGGGGCAATGTGCCCCCCTCTTACCAAACCGCAGGTCTCTATACTGCACATTACCTCACCATGATGTGTGCAGTAACTGCATGGGGGGCAATGTGCCCCCCTCTTACCAAACCGCAGGTCTCTATAATGCACATTACCTCACCATGATGTGTGCAGTAACTGCATGGGGGGCAATGTGCCCCCCTCTTACCAAACCGCAGGTCTCTCTACTGCACATTACCTCACCATGATGTGTGCAGTAACTGCATGGGGGGCAATGTGCACCCCTCTTACCAACCCGCAGGTCTCTCTACTGCACATTACCTCACCATGGTGTGTGCAGTAACTGCATGGGGGGCAATGTGCCCCCCTCTTACCAAACCGCAGGTCTCTATACTGCACATTACCTGACTGCAGGGGGACCAGGCCGACACTCCTGTGATGTGTGCAGTAACTGCATGGAGGGCAATGTGCCCCCCTCTTACCAAACCGCAGGTCTCTCTACTGCACATTACCTCACCATGATGTGTGCAGTAACTGCATGGGGGGCAATGTGCACCCCTCTTACCAAACCGCAGGTCTCTTTACTGCACATTACCTCACCATGATGTGTGCAGTAACTGCATGGGGGGCAATGTGCACCCCTCTTACCAAATCACAGGTCTCTATACTGCACATTACCTCACCATGATGTGTGCAGTAACTGCATGGGGGGCAATGTGCACCCCTCTTACCAAACCGCAGGTCTCTCTACTGCACATTACCTCACCATGATGTGTGCAGTAACTGCATGGGGGGCAATGTGCCCCCCTCTTACCAACCCGCAGGTCTCTCTACTGCACATTACCTCACCATGGTGTGTGCAGTAACTGCATGGGGGGCAATGTGCACCCCTCTTACCAAAGCGCAGGTCTCTATACTGCACATTACCTGACTCCAGGGGGACCAGGCCGACACTCCTGTGATGTGAGCCCACCCTAATCCCATCACCCTAATCCCATCACCCTAATCCCATGATACTGGCCCTCCGGACACTATATAAGAGATGGAGGGGACAGTAACATCGCCTCATAATGTTACCCCCTGCCCTGCAAGCCAGACCTCAGCTATGGCTGCTAACAGCAACACTGCTCTTATACACAGGTGAGTACCTCCGTCACTGCTCTAATACACAGGTGAGCACCACCTACACTGCTCTTATACACAGGTGAGCACTGCCTACACCTGCACTGCTCTTATACACAGGTGAGCACCGCCTACACCCTACACTGCTCTTATACACAGGTGAGCACTGCCTACACCCTACACTGCTCTTATACACAGGTGAGCACCTCCTGCACTGCTCTAATACACAGGTGAGTACCTCCGTCCCTGCTCTAATACACAGGTGAGCACCGCCTACACCCTACACTGCTCTTATACACAGGTGAGCACCGCCTACACCCTACACTGCTCTTATACACAGGTGAGCACCTCCTGCACTGCTCTAATACACAGGTGAGTACCTCCGTCACTGCTCTAATACACAGGTGAGCACCGCCAACACCCTACACTGCCCTTATACACAGGTGAGCACCGCCAACACCCTACACTGCTCTTATACACAGGTGAGTACCTCCTGCACTGCTCTAATACACAGGTGAGCACCGCCAACACCCTACACTGCTCTTATACACAGGTGAGCACCACCTACACCCTACACTGCTCTTATACACAGGTGAGCACCGCCAACACCCTACACTGCTCTTATACACAGGTGAGCATCACCTACACCCTACACTGCTCTTATACACAGGTGAGCACCGCCTACACCCTACACTGCTCTTATACACAGGTGAGTACCTCGCTCACTGCTCTTATACACAGGTGAGCACTGCCTACACCTACACTGCTCTTATACACAGGTTAGCACCGCCTACACCCTACACTGCTCTTATACACAGGTGAGCACCGCCTACACTCTACACTGCTCTTATACACAGGTGAGTACTGCCTACAATGCCCTTATACACAGGTTAGCACCGCCTACACCCTACACTGCTCTTATACACAGGTGAGCACTGCATACACCCTACACTGCTCTTATACACAGGTAAGCACCGCCTACACCCTACACTGCCCTTATACACAGGTGAGCACTGCCTGCACTGCTCTTATACACAGGTGAGCACTGCCAACACCCTACACTGCCCTTATACACAGGTGAGCACCGCCTACACCCTGCACTGCTCTTATACACAGGTGAGCACTGCCTACACCCTACACTGCTCTTATACACAGGTGAGAACCGCCTACACCCTACACTGCTCTTATACACAGGTGAGTACTGCCTACACTGCCCTTATACACAGGTGAGCACCGCCTGCATTGCTCTTATACACAGGTGAGCAACGCCAACACCATACACTGCCCTTATACACAGGTGAGCACTGCCTACACCCTACACTGCTCTTATACACAGGTGAGCACCGCCTACACTGCTCTTATACACAGGTGAGCACCGCCTACACCTGCACTGCTCTTATACACAGGTGAGCACTGCCTACACTGCTCTTATACACAGGTGAGCACCGCCTACACACTACACTGCTCTTATACACAGGTGAGTACTGCCTACACTGCTCTTATACACAGGTGAGCACTGCCTACACTGCTCTTATACACAGGTGAGCACCGTCTACACCCTACACTGCTCTTATACACAGGTGAGTACCTCCTGCACTGCTCTTATGCAGAGGTGAGCACCGCCAACACCCTAACCTCTTATACACAGGTGAGCACCGCCTACACCCTACACTGCTCTTATACACAGGTGAGCACCGCCTACACCCTGCACTGCTCTTATACACAGGTGAGCACCTCCTACACTGCTCTTATACACAGGTAACACCTACACCCTAACCTCTTATACACAGGTGAGCACCGCCTACACCCTACACTGCTCTTATACACAGGTGAGTACTGCCTACACCAACACTGCTCTTATACACAGGTGAGCACTGCCTACACCAACACTGCTCTTTTGCACAGGTGAGCACCGCCTACACCCTACACTGCTCTTATACACAGGTGAGCACCACCTACACTGCTCTTATACACAGGTAACACCTACACCCTAACCTCTTATACACAGGTGAGCACCGCCTACACCCTACACTGCTCTTATACACAGGTGAGCACTGCCTACACCTACACTGCTCTTATGCACAGGTGAGCACCGCCTACACCCTACACTGCTCTTATACACAGGTGAGCACCGCCTACACCCTGCACTGCTCTTATACACAGGTGAGCACCACCTACACTGCTCTTATACACAGGTAACACCTACACCCTAACCTCTTATACACAGGTGAGCACCGCCTACACCCTACACTGCTCTTATGCACAGGTGAGTACCGCCTACACCCTACACTGCTCTTATACACAGGTGAGTACCGCCTACACTGCTCTTATACACAGGTGAGCACTGCCTACACCTACACTGCTCTTATGCACAGGTGAGTACCGCCTACACCCTACACTGCTCTTATACACAGGTGAGCACCGCCTACACCCTGCACTGCTCTTATACACAGGTGAGCACCGCCTACACCCTACACTGCTCTTATACACAGGTGAGCACTGCCTACACCCTACACTGCTCTTATACACAGGTGAGCACCGCCTACACCCTACACTGCTCTTATACACAGGTGAGCACTGCCTACACCTACACTGCTCTTATACACAGGTGAGCACCGCCTACACCCTACACTGCTCTTATACACAGGTGAGCACCACCTACACTGCTCTTATACACAGGTGAGCACCGCCTACACCCTGCACTGCTCTTATACACAGGTGAGCACCACCTACACTGCTCTTATACACAGGTGAGCACCGCCTACACCCTACACTGCTCTTATACACAGGTGAGCACCGCCTACACCCTGCACTGCTCTTATACACAGGTGAGCACCGCCTACACCCTGCACTGCTCTTATACACAGGTGAGCACCACCTACACTGCTCTTATACACAGGTGAGCACCGCCTACACCCTGCACTGCTCTTATACACAGGTGAGCACTGCCTACACCCTACACTGCTCTTATACACAGGTGAGCACCGCCTACACCCTGCACTGCTCTTATACACAGGTGAGCACCGCCTACACCCTACACTGCTCTTATACACAGGTGAGCACCGCCTACACCCTGCACTGCTCTTATACACAGGTGAGCACCGCCTACACCCTGCACTGCTCTTATACACAGGTGAGCACCACCTACACTGCTCTTATACACAGGTGAGCACCGCCTACACCCTGCACTGCTCTTATACACAGGTGAGCACTGCCTACACCCTACACTGCTCTTATACACAGGTGAGCACTGCCTACACCCTACACTGCTCTTATGCACAGGTGAGCACCGCCTACACCCTGCACTGCTCTTATACACAGGTGAGCACCGCCTACACCCTACACTGCTCTTATACACAGGTGAGCACCGCCTACACCCTGCACTGCTCTTATACACAGGTGAGCACCGCCTACACCCTGCACTGCTATTATACACAGGTGAGCACCGCCTACACCCTGCACTGCTCTTATACACAGGTGAGCACCGCCTACACCCTACACTGCTCTTATACACAGGTGAGCACTGCCTACACCCTACACTGCTCTTATACACAGGTGAGCACTGCCTACACCCTACACTGCTCTTATACACAGGTGAGTACTGCCTACACCCTAACCTCTTATACACAGGTGAGCACTGCCTACACCCTACACTGCTCTTATACACAGGTGAGCACCTCCTGCACTGCTCTAATACACAGGTGAGTACCTCGCTCACTGCTCTTATACACAGGTGAGTACCGCCTACACCCTACACTGCTCTTATACACAGGTGAGTACCTCGCTCACTGCTCTTATACACAGGTGAGCACTGCCTACACCCTACACTGCTCTTATACACAGGTGAGTACCTCGCTCACTGCTCTTATACACAGGTGAGCACCGCCTACACCCTACACTGCTCTTATACACAGGTGAGCACTGCCTACACCTACACTGCTCTTATACACAGGTGAGCACTGCCTACACCTACACTGCTCTTATACACAGGTGAGCACCGCCTACACCCTACACTGCTCTTATACACAGGTGAGCACTGCCTACACCTACACTGCTCTTATACACAGGTGAGTACCGCCAACACCCTACACTGCTCTTATACACAGGTGAGCACTGCCTACACCCTACACTGCTCTTATACACAGGTGAGTACCTCGCTCACTGCTCTTATACACAGGTGAGCACTGCCTACACCCTACACTGCTCTTATACACAGGTGAGCACCGCCTACACCTACACTGCTCTTATACACAGGTGAGCACTGCCTACACCTACACTGCTCTAATACACAGGTGAGCACTGCCTACACCCTACACTGCTCTTATACACAGGTGAGCACCGCCTACACCTACACTGCTCTTATACACAGGTGAGCACTGCCTACACCTACACTGCCCTTATACACAGGTGAGCACCGCCTACACCCTGCACTGCTCTTATACACAGGTGAGCACTGCCTACACCCTACACTGCTCTTATACACAGGTGAGAACCGCCTACACCCTACACTGCTCTTATACACAGGTGAGTACTGCCTACACTGCCCTTATACACAGGTGAGCACCGCCTGCATTGCTCTTATACACAGGTGAGCAACGCCAACACCATACACTGCCCTTATACACAGGTGAGCACTGCCTACACCCTACACTGCTCTTATACACAGGTGAGCACCGCCTACACTGCTCTTATACACAGGTGAGCACCGCCTACACCTGCACTGCTCTTATACACAGGTGAGCACTGCCTACACTGCTCTTATACACAGGTGAGCACCGCCTACACACTACACTGCTCTTATACACAGGTGAGTACTGCCTACACTGCTCTTATACACAGGTGAGCACTGCCTACACTGCTCTTATACACAGGTGAGCACCGTCTACACCCTACACTGCTCTTATACACAGGTGAGTACCTCCTGCACTGCTCTTATGCAGAGGTGAGCACCGCCAACACCCTAACCTCTTATACACAGGTGAGCACCGCCTACACCCTACACTGCTCTTATACACAGGTGAGCACCGCCTACACCCTGCACTGCTCTTATACACAGGTGAGCACCTCCTACACTGCTCTTATACACAGGTAACACCTACACCCTAACCTCTTATACACAGGTGAGCACCGCCTACACCCTACACTGCTCTTATACACAGGTGAGTACTGCCTACACCAACACTGCTCTTATACACAGGTGAGCACTTCCTACACCAACACTGCTCTTTTGCACAGGTGAGCACCGCCTACACCCTACACTGCTCTTATACACAGGTGAGCACCACCTACACTGCTCTTATACACAGGTAACACCTACACCCTAACCTCTTATACACAGGTGAGCACCGCCTACACCCTACACTGCTCTTATACACAGGTGAGCACTGCCTACACCTACACTGCTCTTATGCACAGGTGAGCACCGCCTACACCCTACACTGCTCTTATACACAGGTGAGCACCGCCTACACCCTGCACTGCTCTTATACACAGGTGAGCACCACCTACACTGCTCTTATACACAGGTAACACCTACACCCTAACCTCTTATACACAGGTGAGCACCGCCTACACCCTACACTGCTCTTATGCACAGGTGAGTACCGCCTACACCCTACACTGCTCTTATACACAGGTGAGTACCGCCTACACTGCTCTTATACACAGGTGAGCACTGCCTACACCTACACTGCTCTTATGCACAGGTGAGTACCGCCTACACCCTACACTGCTCTTATACACAGGTGAGCACCGCCTACACCCTGCACTGCTCTTATACACAGGTGAGCACCGCCTACACCCTACACTGCTCTTATACACAGGTGAGCACTGCCTACACCCTACACTGCTCTTATACACAGGTGAGCACCGCCTACACCCTACACTGCTCTTATACACAGGTGAGCACTGCCTACACTGCTCTTATACACAGGTGAGCACCGCCTACACCCTACACTGCTCTTATACACAGGTGAGCACCACCTACACTGCTCTTATACACAGGTGAGCACCGCCTACACCCTGCACTGCTCTTATACACAGGTGAGCACCACCTACACTGCTCTTATACACAGGTGAGCACCGCCTACACCCTACACTGCTCTTATACACAGGTGAGCACCGCCTACACCCTGCACTGCTCTTATACACAGGTGAGCACCGCCTACACCCTGCACTGCTCTTATACACAGGTGAGCACCACCTACACTGCTCTTATACACAGGTGAGCACCGCCTACACCCTGCACTGCTCTTATACACAGGTGAGCACTGCCTACACCCTACACTGCTCTTATACACAGGTGAGCACCGCCTACACCCTGCACTGCTCTTATACACAGGTGAGCACCGCCTACACCCTACACTGCTCTTATACACAGGTGAGCACCGCCTACACCCTGCACTGCTCTTATACACAGGTGAGCACCGCCTACACCCTGCACTGCTCTTATACACAGGTGAGCACCACCTACACTGCTCTTATACACAGGTGAGCACCGCCTACACCCTGCACTGCTCTTATACACAGGTGAGCACTGCCTACACCCTACACTGCTCTTATACACAGGTGAGCACTGCCTACACCCTACACTGCTCTTATGCACAGGTGAGCACCGCCTACACCCTGCACTGCTCTTATACACAGGTGAGCACCGCCTACACCCTACACTGCTCTTATACACAGGTGAGCACCGCCTACACCCTGCACTGCTCTTATACACAGGTGAGCACCGCCTACACCCTGCACTGCTCTTATACACAGGTGAGCACCGCCTACACCCTGCACTGCTCTTATACACAGGTGAGCACCGCCTACACCCTACACTGCTCTTATACACAGGTGAGCACTGCCTACACCCTACACTGCTCTTATACACAGGTGAGCACTGCCTACACCCTACACTGCTCTTATACACAGGTGAGTACTGCCTACACCCTAACCTCTTATACACAGGTGAGCACTGCCTACACCCTACACTGCTCTTATACACAGGTGAGCACCTCCTGCACTGCTCTAATACACAGGTGAGTACCTCGCTCACTGCTCTTATACACAGGTGAGTACCGCCTACACCCTACACTGCTCTTATACACAGGTGAGTACCTCGCTCACTGCTCTTATACACAGGTGAGCACTGCCTACACCCTACACTGCTCTTATACACAGGTGAGTACCTCGCTCACTGCTCTTATACACAGGTGAGCACCGCCTACACCCTACACTGCTCTTATACACAGGTGAGCACTGCCTACACCTACACTGCTCTTATACACAGGTGAGCACTGCCTACACCTACACTGCTCTTATACACAGGTGAGCACCGCCTACACCCTACACTGCTCTTATACACAGGTGAGCACCGCCTACACCCTACACTGCTCTTATACACAGGTGAGCACTGCCTACACCTACACTGCTCTTATACACAGGTGAGTACCGCCAACACCCTACACTGCTCTTATACACAGGTGAGCACTGCCTACACCCTACACTGCTCTTATACACAGGTGAGTACCTCGCTCACTGCTCTTATACACAGGTGAGCACTGCCTACACCCTACACTGCTCTTATACACAGGTGAGCACCGCCTACACCTACACTGCTCTTATACACAGGTGAGCACTGCCTACACCTACACTGCTCTAATACACAGGTGAGTACCGCCTACAACCATGCAAGGCGATGTGTTAGGAAGACACATTCCCTCGCATGTGCCCGCAGCAGAAGTAATCATTTGACCATTGAATGATTTCCTGTCTTTGCAAATATACCTCAGTCTCTGACTTACTTATATTGAGGCCGCCAGGATGAAGACAGGGCGGGTGGCTGATGTGATGTCAGGCATCGGCCTCCCACATACCCATGGGAATGTCCAGCATTTTCATGGGGACACTGACCCAATCCCTCCCTCCTCGCTGTGAATGTCCCTGCAACTGTGTCATTCACTGAGGCTGTTCACAGTTGGGGTTTGCACAAGTACAAACCCCAGCCATCGGGCCAGGGGCCGAATTTGGTTCACTATGTGTGAACCAGAATCGGCCCCTATATCCTCACTATATCTGCACACTCATACACATGTGAGCACATCCTCCACACTATACCTACACTACTCATACACAGTGGTGGGTGCTGCACCAGTCCACCTGCCTCTAGCTACAGACAGAGGTATATATAGTGTGGGGACAGTGATGGGTGCTGCACCAGTCCACCTGCCTCTAGCTACAGACAGAGGTATATATAGTGTGGGGACAGTGATGTATGCTGCACCAGTCCATGTGCCTCTAGCTACAGACAGAGGTATATATAGTGTGGGGACAGTGATGGGTGCTGCACCAGTCCACCTGCCTCTAGGTACAGACAGAGGTATATATAGTGTGGGGACAGTGATGGGTGCTGCACCAGTCCACCTGCCTCTAGCTACAGACAGAGGTATATATAGTGTGGGGACAGTGATGTATGCTGCACCAGTCCACGTGCCTCTAGCTACAGACAGAGATATATATAGTGTGGGGACAGTGGTGGGTGCTGCACCAGTCCATGTGCCTCTAGGTACAGACAGAGATATATATAGTGTGGGGACAGTGATGTATGCTGCACCAGTCCATGTGCGTCTAGGTACAGACAGAGGTATATATAGTGTGGGGACAGTGATGGGTGCTGCACCAGTCCATGTGCCTCTAGGTACAGACAGAGGTATATATAGTGTGGGGACAGTGATGGGTGCTGCACCAGTCCACCTGCCTCTAGCTACAGACAGAGGTATATATAGTGTGGGGACAGTGATGTATGCTGCACCAGTCCATGTGCGTCTAGCTACAGACAGAGGTATATATAGTGTGGGGACAGTGATGTATGCTGCACCAGTCCATGTGCCTCTAGGTACAGACAGAGGTATATATAGTGTGGGGACAGTGATGGGTGCTGCACCAGTCCACCTGCCTCTAGCTACAGACAGAGGTATATATAGTGTGGGGACAGTGATGTATGCTGCACCAGTCCATGTGCGTCTAGCTACAGACAGAGGTATATATAGTGTGGGGACAGTGATGGGTGCTGCACCAGTCCATGTGCCTCTAGCTACAGACAGAGGTATATATAGTGTGGGGACAGTGATGGGTGCTGCACCAGTCCATGTGCCTCTAGCTACAGACAGAGGTATATATAGTGTGGGGACAGTGATGGGTGCTGCACCAGTCCATGTGCCTCTAGCTACAGACAGATGTATATATAGTGTAGGGACAGTGGTGGGTGCTGCACCAGTCCACCTTCCTCTAGCTACAGACAGAGGTATATATAGTGTGGGGACAGTGGTGGGTGCTGCACCAGTCCACCTGCTTCTAGCTACAGACAGATGTATATATAGTGTGGGGACAGTGGTGTATGCTGCACCAGTCCATGTGCGTCTAGGTACAGACAGAGGTATATGTATATAGTGTGGGGACAGTGATGGGTGCTGCACCAGTCCACCTGCCTCTAGGTACAGACAGAGATATATATAGTGTGGGGACAGTGATGGGTGCTGCACCAGTCCATGTGCCTCTAGCTACAGACAGAGGTATATATAGTGTGGGGACAGTGATGTATGCTGCACCAGTCCACCTGCCTCTAGGTACAGACAGAGGTATATATAGTGTGGGGACAGTGATGTATGCTGCACCAGTCCACCTGCCTCTAGGTACAGACAGAGGTATATATAGTGTGGGGACAGTGATGGGTGCTGCACCAGTCCATGTGCCTCTAGGTACAGACAGAGGTATATGTATATAGTGTGGGGACAGTGATGTATGCTGCACCAGTCCACCTGCTTCTAGCTACAGACAGAGGTATATATAGTGTGGGGACAGTGGTGGGTGCTGCACCAGTCCATGTGCCTCTAGCTACAGACAGAGGTATATATAGTGTGGGGACAGTGATGTATGCTGCACCAGTCCACCTGCCTCTAGCTACAGACAGAGGTATATATAGTGTGGGGACAGTGGTGGGTGCTGCACCAGTCCATGTGCCTCTAGCTACAGACAGAGGTATATATAGTGTGGGGACAGTGATGTATGCTGCACCAGTCCACCTGCCTCTAGCTACAGACAGAGGTATATATAGTGTGGGGACAGTGGTGGGTGCTGCACCAGTCCATGTGCGTCTAGGTACAGACAGAGGTATATATAGTGTGGGGACAGTGGTGGGTGCTGCACCAGTCCACCTGCCTCTAGCTACAGACAGAGGTATATATAGTGTGGGGACAGTGATGGGTGCTGCACCAGTCCATGTGCCTCTAGGTACAGACAGAGATATATATAGTGTGGGGACAGTGGTGGGTGCTGCACCAGTCCATGTGCCTCTAGCTACAGACAGAGGTATATATAGTGTGGGGACAGTGATGTATGCTGCACCAGTCCACCTGCCTCTAGCTACAGACAGAGGTATATATAGTGTGGGGACAGTGATGGGTGCTGCACCAGTCCATGTGCCTCTAGGTACAGACAGAGGTATATATAGTGTGGGGACAGTGGTGGGTGCTGCACCAGTCCATGTGCCTCTAGGTACAGACAGAGGTATATATAGTGTGGGGACAGTGATGGGTGCTGCACCAGTCCATGTGCCTCTAGGTACAGACAGAGGTATATATAGTGTGGGGACAGTGATGTATGCTGCACCAGTCCATGTGCGTCTACGTACAGACAGAGGTATATATATATAGTGTGGGGACAGTGATGGGTGCTGCACCAATCCACCTGCTTCTAGCTACAGACAGAGGTATATATAGTGTGGGGACAGTTATGTATGCTGCACCAGTCCATGTGCGTCTAGGTACAGACAGAGGTATATGTATATAGTGTGGGGACAGTGATGGGTGCTGCACCAATCCACCTGCTTCTAGCTACAGACAGAGGTATATATAGTGTGGGGACAGTGATGGGTGCTGCACCAGTCCATGTGCCTCTAGGTACAGACAGAGGTATATATAGTGTGGGGACAGTGATGGGTGCTGCACCAGTCCACCTGCCTCTAGGTACAGACAGAGATATATATAGTGTGGGGACAGTGATGGGTGCTGCACCAGTCCATGTGCCTCTAGGTACAGACAGAGATATATATAGTGTGGGGACAGTGATGTATGCTGCACCAGTCCATGTGCGTCTAGGTACAGACAGAGGTTTATGTATATAGTGTGGGGACAGTGATGGGTGCTGCACCAGTCCATGTGCGTCTAGGTACAGACAGAGGTATATGTATATAGTGTGGGGACAGTGATGGGTGCTGCACCAGTCCATGTGCCTCTAGGTACAGACAGAGATATATATAGTGTGGGGACAGTGATGTATGCTGCACCAGTCCATGTGCGTCTAGGTACAGACAGAGGTATATGTATATAGTGTGGGGACAGTGATGGGTGCTGCACCAGTCCATGTGCGTCTAGGTACAGACAGAGGTATATGTATATAGTGTGGGGACAGTGATGGGTGCTGCACCAATCCACCTGCTTCTAGCTACAGACAGAGGTATATATAGTGTGAGGACAGTGATGGGTGCTGCACCAGTCCACCTGCTTCTAGCTACAGACAGAGGTATGTATATATATATATATATATAGTGTGGGGACAGTGATGGGTGCTGCACCAATCCACCTGCTTCTAGCTACAGACAAAGGTATATATATTGTGAGGTCAGTGATGGGTGCTGCACCAGTCCACCTGCTTCTAGCTACAGACAGAGGTATATATATATATAGTGTGGGGACAGTGATGGGTGCTGCACCAGTCCACCTGCTTCTAGCTACAGATAGAGGTATATATATAGTGTGGGGACAGTGATGGGTGCTGCACCAGTCCACCTGCTTCTAGCTACAGACAGAGGTATATATATATATTGTGAGGTCAGTGATGGGTGCTGCACCAGTCCACCTGCTTCTAGCTACAGATAGAGGTATATATATAGTGTGGGGACAGTGATGGGTGCTGCACCAGTCCACCTGCTTCTAGCTACAGACAGAGGTATATATATATAGTGTGGGGACAGTGATGGGTGCTGCACCAGTCCACCTGCTTCTAGCTACAGACAGATGTGTATATAGTGTAGGGACAGTGTTGGTTGCTGCACCAGTCCACCTGCTTCTAGCTACAGACATATGTATATATAGCATGGGGGCAGTGGTGGGTGATGCACCAGTCCACCTGCTTCTAGCTACAGAGAGATGTATATATAGTGTGGGGACAGTGATGGGTGCTGCACCAGTCCACCTGCTTCTAGCTACAGACAGATGTATATATAGTGTAGGGACAGTGGTGGGTGCTGCACCAGTCCACTTGCCTCTAGCTACAGACAGATGTATATATAGTGTGGGGACAGTGGTGGGTGCTGCACCAGTCCACCTGCTTCTAGCTAGAGAGAGATGTATATATAGTGTGGGGACAGTGGTGGGTGCTGCACCAGTCCACCTGCTTCTAGCTACAGACATATGTATATATAGCATGGGGGCAGTGGTGGGTGATGCACCAGTCCACCTGCTTCTAGCTACAGAGAGATGTATATATAGTGTGGAGACAGTGATGGGTACAGCACCAGTTCACCTGCTTCTAGCTACAGACAGATGTATATATAGTGTAGGGACAGTGGTGGATGCTACATCAGTCCACTTGCCTCTAGCTACAGACAGATGTATATATAGTGTGGGGACAGTGGTGGGTGCTGCACCAGTCCACCTGCTTCTAGCTACAGACAGATGTGTATATAGTGTAGGGACAGTGGTGGGTGCTGCACCAGTCCACCTGCTTCTAGCTACAGACATATGTATATATAGCATGGGGGCAGTGATGGGTGATGCACCAGTCCACCTGCTTCTAGCTACAGATAGATGTATATATAGTGTGGGGACAGTGATGGGTACAGCACCAGTCCACCTGCTTCTAGCTACAGACAGATGTATATATAGTGTAGGGACAGTGGTGGGTGCTGCACCCGTCCACTTGCCTCTAGCTACAGACAGATGTATATATAGTGTGGGGACAGTGGTGGGTGCTGCACCAGTCCACCTGCTTCTAGCTACAGATAGATGTATATATAGTGTGGGGACAGTGATGGGTACAGCACCAGTCCACCTGCTTCTAGCTACAGACAGATGTATATATAGTGTAGGGACAGTGGTGGGTGCTGCACCCGTCCACTTGCCTCTAGCTATAGACAGATGTATATATAGTGTGGGGACAGTGGTGGGTGCTGCACCAGTCCACCTGCTTCTAGCTACAGAGATATGTATATATAGTGTGGGGACAGTGATGGGTGCTGCACCAGTCCACTTGCCTCTAGCTACAGACATATGTATATATAGTGTGGGGACAGTGGTGGGTGCTGCACCAGTCCACCTGCCTCTAGCTACAGATAAAGGTGTACATAGTGTGGGGACAGTGGTGGATGCTACATCAGTCCACTTGCCTCTAGCTACAAACAAAAGTGTATATATAAATATAGTGTGAGGACAATGGTGGGTACTGCACCAGTCCACCTGCTTCTAGCTAAGGAAAGATGTATATATATTGTGGGGACAGTGGTGGATTCTGCACCAGCCCACCTGCTTCTAGCTACAGACAAAGGTATTTATATATTGGTATTGGACAAAGGTATTTATATAGTGTGGGAACAGTGGCGGATGCATCCTGTGAGTTTGCCTGTAATAAATGTTATTATCTCCTCTCTGTCCCACTTCCAGGCCGGAGTCTCTCCCAGCACAATGTACACGACTCCCCAGACCCCTTGTTCCGGACAGAGGGTTCTGCTGTCTCCATTTGGTGTAACGCCAGTGGTCATACCGTGGGGGGTTTTGAGTGGTCCATGTTTCCTGCTCATTCTCCTACACAGAAGTTGCAGATTGTCAGCTCTGTGGACCCACACTTCTCCTATACCATATACAGAGATCGGGTGAGGGTCAGACGGGAGATCTACCTAGAGAGGGTGGGAGACGACAAATCTCGACTTCACATCACCCACCTGCGGGCACAGGATGCGGGCGAGTATGACTGTTACGCCCCAGATACAGTTTCCAGCTTCTTTGGTGGTTACAGCACCAGTGTCACCCTGATAGGTAATTCACTGTCCCCATACTATACCCTACCAGTGGTTCCCAAACCTTTTACAATTGGCGCGCCCCAGATTAGCAGCATCACTTCACTGCACCTCTACTCCAAGAGTTTCTTATTGTAGTACATATTATATACAGTATATATAGGAAGTAACTTGTGCCGGCCGTTACCCTTACGCTCAGCTGTGTGGTGGCGGCCAGTGGGCCTGATTCAGACCTGATCGCATAAGTAAAATCTCTCTTTAATGGACAAAACCATGCTACATTGCAGGGGGCAGATGTAACAGGTGCAGAGAGAGTTACATTTAAATGAGGTGTGTTCAAACTGATATCTATATTGCAGTGTAAAAAATAATGCAGCCAGTATTTACCCTGCACAGAAACAAAATAACTCACCCAAAACTAACTCTCTCTGCACCTATTACATCTGCCTCACCTATTACATCTGCCTCACCTGCAGTGCAGCATGGTTTTTGTCCATTAGAAAAAGAGTTTACTTTGCGATCAGGTCTGAATCAGCCCGAGGCACCCATGCCAGAACCTTCTACACTCCTGCCAGAATCTACGGCAACCCAGTAAGAAGCCTGCAGCACCCATGGGAGAGCCCTGAACACACCTTCTACAGATCTGCAGTACTCTTGCCAGAGCCCTATGGTAGCCCTGCTAAAACTCTGCAGCACTCCTGCTATAACCCTGAAGCACCCCTGCTATAACTCTGCAGCACTCCTGCTATAACCATGCAGCACCACTGCTATAACCCTGAAGCACCCCTGCTATAACCCTGAAGCACCCCTGCTATAAATCTGCAGCACTCCTGCTATAACCCTGAAGCACTCCTGCTATAACCCTGCAGCACCACTGCTATAACCCTGAAGCACCCCTGCTATAACTCTGCGGCACCCCTGCTATAACCCTGAAGCACCCCTGCTATAACCCTGAAGCACCCCTGCTATAACCCTGAAGCACCCCTGCTATAACTCTGCAGCACTCCTGCTATAACCATGCAGCACCACTGCTATAACCCTGAAGCACCCCTGCTATAACTCTGCGGCACCCCTGCTATAACCCTGAAGCACCACTGCTATAACCCTGAAGCACCTCTGCTATAACTCTGCGGCACTCCTCCTATAACCCTGCAGCACCACTGCTATAACCCTGAAGCACCCCTGCTATAACCCTGAAGCACCCCTGCTATAACCCTGAAGCACTCCTGCTATAACCCTGCAGCACCACTGCTATAACCCTGAAGCACCCCTGCTATAACCCGGAAGCACCCCTGCTATAACTCTGCGGCACTCCTCCTATAACCCTGCAGCACCACTGCTATAACCCTGAAGCACCCCTGCTATAACCCTGAAGCACCACTGCTATAACCCTGAAGCACCCCTGCTATAACTTTGCGGCACTCCTGCTATAACTCTGCGGCACTCCTGCTATAACCCTGAAGCACCCCTGCTATAACCCTGAAGCACCCCTGCTATAACCCTGAAGCACTCCTGCTATAACCCTGCAGCACCACTGCTATAACCCTGCAGCACCACTGCTATAACTCTCCTGCTATAACCCGGCAGCACCCCTGCTATAACCCTGCGGCACCCCTGCTATAACCCTGAAGCACCCCTGCTATAACTCTGTGGCACTCCTGCTATAACCCTGAAGCACCCCTGCTATAACCCTGAAGCACTCCTGCTATAACCCTGCAGCACCACTGCTATAACCCTGAAGCACCCCTGCTATAACTCTGTGGCACTCCTGCTATAACCCTGCAGCACCACTGCTATAACCCTGCAGCACCACTGCTATAACCCTGCAGCACCCCTGCTATAACCCTGAAGCACTCCTGCTATAACCCTGCAGCACCACTGCTATAACCCTGAAGCACCCCTGCTATAACCCTGCAGCACCACTGCTATAACCCTGCAGCACCACTGCTATAACCCTGAAGCACCCCTGCTATAACCCTGCAGCACCACTGCTATAACCCTGCAGCACCACTGCTATAACCCTGCAGCACCACTGCTATAACCCTGCAGCACCACTGCTATAACCCTGAAGCACCCCTGCTATAACTCTCCTGCTATAACCCTGCAGCACCCCGGCTATAACTCTCCTGCTATAACCCTGAAGCACCCCTGCTATAACTCTGTGGCACTCCTGCTATAACCCTGCAGCACCACTGCTATAACCCTGAAGCACCCCTGCTATAACTCTGTGGCACTCCTGCTATAACCCTGCAGAACCACTGCTATAACCCTGCAGCACCACTGCTATAACCCTGAAGCACCCCTGCTATAACTCTGCGGCACTCCTGCTATAACCCTGCAGCACCACTGCTATAGCCTTGTAACACTCCTGCTGTCAGTAACACAGAGAGATCATCTGTCTTTTCTGTAGTTGCCATTTGGGATAATTCTTGTCCACAGTTGTTTGGTGTAGAAACAAATTGTAGCTGCTCCTATTATGGACATTACTGTCCACCTGTGATCCTTCCTGTTACCAATAACAACCCCACCATCACCAGCTCTGAAACTCCTGGGCCTTCTCTCTGTTAATCTGTTCTCTATGTTGTCTTCTCCGCAGTGATCCCAGACTCGCTCCGGGCATGGTTATTGTCACCAGAGGAGCTGACTCTTCATGAAGACGACTCATTGACCATGACTTGTGAGGTTTCCTCTGGTACCCGCCAACACACACACTTCTCTGTGAGCTGGTATCAGAGACATATGGACTCAACACAGACAGTACTCACCCTCTCCAAGCACAACGTTGTGTCTGCTGGGCCCGATTTCCTTGAACGCCATCAGGCTGGGGAGATCAGGCTGGAGAAAGTGACAGCCACTTGGTACCAGCTAACAGTATCCAGACTTGAGGCCTCAGATCAAGCAGAATATTACTGCCAGGCCACTGAGTGGATTCAGGATCCGGATAAGAGCTGGTACCCACTGACCACCAAGAGAAGCCAAGTCACCAGAGTTCAGCTTCATTCACCAGGTAGGACTCTACTAGAATGCTCCACTAGTTCTTCTGCAGACCACCGGTCAATATGACCATGCCGCCAGGTGATAGGGAGGCCCTGCAGTTTGCTCTGTAGACCACCGGTCGCTATGACCATGCCGCCAGGTGATATGGAGGCCCTGCAGTTTGCTCTGTAGACCACCGGTCACTATGACCATGCCGCCAGGTGATATGAAGGCCCTGTAGTGTGCTCTATAGACCACTGATTGCTGTGAACATGTCGGCAGGTTACATGGAGGCCCTGTAGTTTGCTCTGTAGACCACCGGTCTATCCTGTTAGGTTATATGGAGGCCCTGTAGTTTGCTCTATAGACCACAAGTCAGTATGAACATCCTGCCAGGTTATATGGAGGCCCTGTAGTTTGCTCTATAGACCACTGATTGCTGTGAACATGCCGTCAGGTTTTATGGAGGTCCTGCAGTTTGCTCTGTAGACCACAGGTCAGCATGAACATGTCACCAGGTCATAAGGAGGTCCTGCAGTTTGCTCTGTAGACCACCGGTCAGTATGAACATCCTGCCAGGTCATATGGAGGCCCTGTAGTTTGCTCTGTAGACCACCAATTGCTATGAAGTTACCACCCCTTCCCATGGAGGCCCAGTAGCTTGCGTAGAAGACTGCACAGGTTCTTGTGATAATACCATAAGCTCTCTTGCCCATATGTTTTAGCAACAAAGGATTGTTTACACATAGTAATGTTCTCGATCCATCAATCCCTTTGTAGCTGTCTATTAGATGCCGGATGTTTGCCTAGTACATTCTCATAGTGTCCATGTTTCCAGACCCCACACATGACTCCTGTACTCTGGCCTGTCACCCAGTGAGTGATGCCGAGGTGAATCATTGCTGTGGTGAGGGGCAGAACGGGAGCTGGTCAGGTATAGGGCACCCGTCACCCAGCGAGTGATGCCGAGGTGAATCATTGCTGTTGTGAGGGGCAGAACGGGAGCTGGTCAGGTATAGGGCACCCGTCACCCAGCGAGTGATGCCGAGGTGACTCATTGCTGTGGTGAGGGGCAGAACGGGAGCTGGTCAGCCAGGTATAGGGCATGTGTCACATAACAATCCTGTATGTCACCTTCCCCTGCCCACAAGCCAGCTACCTTCACCCAGGATTCCTCAGCTACTGCCTATGGCAGAGGAGCATGGTGAGGGCTGAGAATACTACAGGAGTATCTGTATCCAACCTTCTAAAGAGGATATTTCCCAAAGCAACCAATCAGATTCCAGATATCTTTTATTTATAGAATGTATCGGATACATGATAGCTCTGTTGTGATCGGTTGCTATGGGTTGCACGTGTGTATATGCGCACACGTGACCTGATCGGACCTCTGCCGCCATGTCTAACTGTCCCGTATGCTTTTATTGCAGAAATGATGTCACCAGTGCACAGCACATCCTTCAGGAGGACCCCCACCTTCCTAATACAGCTCCCCCTACTGGCCTGGGCTGCATACTGCAGCACCCCTTAGCAGCACCCTGTGTGCGGCCTGCAGGAAGACATCACTCTATGGGATACGGCGGCTGTGACGGCAGATAAGAACCACTTGGCCCCTTTAGACTGTCCATGTCCACTCCCAAGGTACTGGGTGCTTAATAAAAGATGCTTCTATCAATAGTGATTCAGCTGCTGCTTGGGGTAAGGGTGTAGTCAAACCCTCAGACATATAAACATATACACAACAAATAAAGTAGTAGTGGGATTGTATATAAGTTATTGTCAACAATTTATTAAAATTATTCAATAAACAAGTCAAATGAATTAAAAAGGCTTCCAAAATTCATAACAAAAATGTAAGACCAATAATTGAAATAAAAAAACACTTAATACATTGGGAGTTTGCCCCTTGGGAGTATCCTTGCTCCTCAGTATTTAGGGAGTCCTCATATACTGTAAGTAAAACTAATATCAGGCAATTGTAGATCTCACCACTGTGGAAATGTGGAGTCCACTTGATGCAAAAAGTCCAGGGGTCCTCACAAATATACGGTATCCAATGCTTTATGGAGCTCCCGCTAGAGGAATTTCTCTTTAGGACTTTGTAGATAAACATAAGATGACGCGTGTGTCAGCAGGAGTGTGAGGCGTGTGTCAGCAGGAGTGTGAGGCGTGTGTCAGCAGGAGTGTAAGGCGTGTGTCAGCAGGAGTGTGAGGCGTGTGTCAGCAGGAGTGTGAGGCGTGTCAGCAGGAGTGTGAGGCGTGTCAGCAGGAGTGTGAGGCGTACACCACTCTCCATTATCACTGGTGTGATAAACGCTTTTCGGTGTCCACACCGTGTAGATGAGATTTCATGCCCGTTAATAATTTCACATGTTGAAGAGGTTTCCAGGACGTATCCTAAGGGGCGCTTTCCTGTGCCCACTGACGCGTTTCGCTGATTAAATTCATTTTTTTCAAGGTGATGGCATAGGTCTCCAAGTGTGGGTTTATATACCCATCACATAACTGTTAATTGCAGGCACATGAAGCAAACAATCCCACTAGTGCACACACACTTACACATGGGGTGATAATTGGATTGTTATACTCACACTCGGGGGCACTCAGGTGTACCCTGGGAATGTACTAATAGATGGAGCGGTGTCATTTTCCTATGAAATAACTCTTCTGTAGCGTGCTACGCACAAAAGGGGCACATAATGCCTCGCTGTTACCCTGCAGGGGGCAGGTTAGTGAGAGAGTCCTTATTAGAAGTGGTGGCTTGTACCACATGGAAGGAGGGAGGCTGCCGCTGGCCACGATCCCCCCACCCCCCGCTGTACTATGATGACAGGCTCCGGAACTGGCGCATGTGCTGTACAAACCTCTGTATTGTGCATGTGGCCAGCTTCTATGGGCTTCTTCAGCAACAACCAATACAAAGGAAATCATGGTCCCAGCGGATGTATAATACAGATGGACCAGCATATACGCAGTACTGACAGAGGTGAGCACATCCCAATGGGACTGCCCTGGTGACTGGCAGGTCAGAATTCCAATAGGAAGTCAGTGCCAGTCAGTCACAGACAGTCATTAGTACAGTACTACAAGTTTTGCAAGTTGTCCATTTCCATTGGTTGGTTATACCCGGACTGGCCAGCAGGGAGCAGCAAACACCAACATACAAGACTGTATGATATTAATGGTACATAGTGTTACAACATGGGGAGATGTCACTATGTACAATGTACTGATATATGGTGTATTACTGATTAGGGGGCCCCTTTATCAAGTAACATGTGCGGCTAAATCCCCGAAGTTAACCGCAAATATTATGTATCACTGGATCACCTGCTGCGATCCCCCCCTGCAGTGCCGCCGGACGCATCCGCCATAGGTTTCTATGGGGGATGCGAAGCTGCCCGATGTTTCAACATCGGGCAGCCCGGCTTCGCATCCCTGGGCTATCACCATTCTGATGGTGATAGCCCATTGTAGCCTATGGCTACCGGATCGCACTGCGAGTGGGGCAGTGCAGTCACAGGGGTCACAGGGGGTCAGCGCATAACCGCGCATGCGCAGACCCCCCGGCTTCCGGGTTAGGGCTTCGCAGGGACGGGCTCCTTTCAGAGCCCTGTCCCTGCGCCCTCAAATTGATACATCCAGGCGGTATCAGATGATACCGCAATGCGATGCCCGGCGGTGTTATCACGCCGGCATCGCAATACAATGATAAATGCGCCCCTAGATGTTTCCATGCAGCAGGAGTGTGTCAGCAGGAGTGTGAGGTTTGTGTCAGCAGGAGCGTGAGGTGTGTGTCAGCAGGAGCGTGAGGTGTGTGTCAGCAGGAGCGTGAGGTGTGTGTCAGCAGGAGCGTGAGGTGTGTGTCAGCAGGAGTGTGAGGCGTGTGCCAGCAGGAGTGTGAGGCGTGTGCCAGCAGGAGTGTGAGGCGTGTGCCAGCAGGAGTGTGAGGCGTGTGCCAGCAGGAGTGTGAGGCGTGTGCCAGCAGGAGTGTGAGGCGTGTGCCAGCAGGAGTGTGAGGCGTGTGTCAGCAGGAGTGTAAGGCGTGTGTCTGCAAGAAGGAGTGTGAGGCGTGTGTCTGCAAGAAGGAGTGTGAGGCGTGTGTCAGCAAGAAGGAGTGTGAGGCGTGTGTCAGCAAGAAGGAGTGTGAGGCGTGTGTCAGCAAGAAGGAGTGTGAGGCGTGTGTCAGCAAGAAGGAGTGTGAGGCGTGTGTCAGCAAGAAGGAGTGTGAGGCGTGTGTCAGCAAGAAGGAGTGTGAGGCGTGTGTCAGCAAGAAGGAGTGTGAGGCGTGTGTCAGCAAGAAGGAGTGTGAGGCGTGTGTCAGCAAGAAGGAGTGTGAGGCGTGTGTCAGCAAGAAGGAGTGTGAGGCGTGTGTCAGCAAGAAGGAGTGTGAGGCGTGTGTCAGCAAGAAGGAGTGTGAGGCGTGTGTCTGCAAGAAGGAGTGTGAGGTGTGTGCCAGCAGGAGTGTGAGGCGTGTGTCAGCAGGAGTGTGAGGCGTGTGTCAGCAAGAAGGAGTGTGAGGCGTGTGTCTGCAAGAAGGAGTGTGAGGCGTGTGTCAGCAGGAGTGTGAGGCGTGTGTCAGGGGCGTGGCCTTAGGTGGAGGGGCATGGTCAAGTGCCATGACACCCGTTTGTCATTTTGGGGGGGTGCCCAGCACTCCCACAGCGGCTTTGGACACTTCGGGCAGCGCTCTAGCAAGGTACCCTGGGCAACTGCCCCACTTACACACCCCTCCCCCCTGGGCCTGGTCTGCCCTCTTGCATACTGTACCTCCCAACTTTTGTAATGGTGGAATTGGGTCATCCCGAAAAGTTGGCGGATCCTTAGGGCAGGGGTGGGGAACCTCAGGCCAGGGGGCCGTATGCAGCCCCCGTAGCCAGTCCGAGTGGCCCTCCCACCTGCCCGGCGGCTTTGCTGGGAATAAAGTACTGGGGAATTCTCGCGAGAGGTCGGTAGTTCTCGCGAGAGGTCGGTAGTTCTCGCGAGATTCCTCTCAGCAGTCGGAGACTGTCAGTCCTATTCAGCGGCAGCAGCCGGAGACTGTCAGTCCTATTCAGCGGCAGCAGTCGGAGACTGTCCGTCCTATTCAGCGGCAGCAGCCGGAGACTGTCAGTCCTATTCAGCGGCAGCAGCCGGAGACTGTCAGTCCTATTCAGCGGCAGCCGCCGGAGACTGTCAGTCCTATTCAGCGGCAGCCGCCGGAGACTGTCTGTCCTATTCAGCGGCAGCAGCCGGAGACTGCCAGTCCTATTCAGCGGCAGCAGCCGGAGACTGTCAGTCCTATTCAGCGGCAGCAGTCGGAGACTGTCAGTCCTATTCAGCGGCAGCAGCCGGAGACTGTCAGTCCTATTCAGCGGCAGCAGTCGGAGACTGTCCGTCCTATTCAGCGGCAGCAGCCGGAGACTGTCAGTCCTATTCAGCGGCAGCCGCCGGAGACTGTCAGCCCTATTCAGCGGCAGCCGCCGGAGACTGTCAGTCCTATTCAGTGTCAGCCGCCGGAGACTGTCAGTCCTATTCAGCGGCAGCCACCGGAGACTGTCAGTCCTATTCAGCGGCAGCCGCCGGAGACTGTCAGTCCTATTCAGCAGCAGCAGTCGGAGACTGTCAGTCCTATTCAGCGGCAGCAGCCGGAGACTGTCAGTCCTATTCAGCGGCAGCCGCCGGAGACTGTCAGCCCTATTCAGCGGCAGCCGCCGGAGACTGTCAGTCCTATTCAGCAGCAGCAGTCGGAGACTGTCAGTCCTATTCAGCGGCAGCAGCCGGAGACTGTCAGTCCTATTCAGCGGCAGCAGCCGGAGACTGTCAGTCCTATTCAGTGGCAGCAGCCGGAGACTGTCGGTCCTATTCAGCGGCAGCAGCAGGAGACTGTCAGTCCTATTCAGCGGCAGCAGCTGGAGACTGTCAGTCCTATTCAGCGGCAGCAGCCGGAGACTGTCAGTCCTATTCAGCGGCAGCAGTCGGAGACTGTCAGTCCTATTCAGCGGCAGCAGCCGGAGACTGTCAGTCCTATTCAGCGGCAGCAGCCGGAGACTGTCAGTCCTATTCAGCGGCAGCCACCGGAGACTGTCAGTCCTATTCAGCGGCAGCAGCCGGAGACTGTCAGTCCTATTCAGCGGCAGCCGCCGGACACTGTCAGTCCTATTCAGTGTCAGCCGGAGACTGTCAGTCCTATTCAGCGGCAGCAGCCGGAGACTGTCAGTCCTATTCAGCGGCAGCCGCCGGAGCGTGGGGCGGCTGCAGCAGGACAATTTGTAAGAGAAATTTTTACATATGGCCCCCGAAGAATTTTTTCCCCATACAAATGGCCCTTGGCACAAAAAAGGTTCCCCACCCCTGCCTTAGGGGATGGTGGGCATGGTCTTGGGTAGAGGGGGCGTGGCCTAGTGCTGCAACCCGCTTTTTTATCCTTTTCGGGGGAATGTCCAGCTCTCCACTAGTGACTGGGCAGCCCCCAGCGGGTGTGGTATAGGGGTCCGACAGTCGGGATCCCGACAGTCATTATCCCGACTGGCCGGACCCAGACAGCATGGTGAGCGCAACTAAGCCCCTTGCAGGCTTGCTGCGCTTGCCAGGCTGCGGGCACGGTGGCTCACTACGCGGGCCACCTATTCTATTCTCCCTCTATGGGCGGCAGCGGGTGGCCATCGGGAACCCGGCTGTCGTGTTTTGACAGTCGGGATACCGACTGTCGGGACCCCCCCCCCATGCACTGTAGAGATGCCATGTGCTTGCAGAGTGGCAGTGATCTCCAGCTGCCCCCAACTGCCACCCCACCCGCAGGACATTGCCACCTGTGGCAGGGACAGCGGTACAGTCTCCAAATAGCGGGACAGTTGGGTGGTAAGCTGCTGACACACCATCACGAGACTATGGGGCCCATTTATCAAGTTAGATTTGCGGCTAAACCCCCGAAAACACCCGTTTTCGGGGGTTAACCGCAAATATTATGTATCCCTGAAATGTATCACAGGGGACCGCAGCAGGAATCTCCGATCCCTGCTGCGATGCCCCCCTGCAGCGCCGCCGGCCGCATCCCCCATAGGTTTCTATGGGGGATGCGAAGCTGCCCGATGTATCAACATCGGGTAGCCTGGCATCGCAGCCCTGGGTTATCGCCATTCTGATATGGTGATAGCCCATTGTAGCCTATGGCTACACATCGCACTGCCCGAGCAGGGCAGTGTGGTAAGAGGGGTCGGCGGAGGTCAGCGCATAACCGCGCATGCGCAGACACCCCGGCTTCCGGGTTAGCACTTCGCAGGGACGGGCTTCTACCGGAGCCCTGTCCCTGCGCCCCCAGAATGATAAATTCCTGCGGTATCAGATGATACCGCAATGCGATGCCCGGCGTTGTCATCATGCCGGGATCGCTATATGATAAATGCGCCCCTTAGTGCGGTACCCACACAGTAACTCTCCTTAGGGGTCTATGTACTAAGACTAAGCGGTCTAAGCCCTGGATGGAGATAAAATAGCAGCCAATCAGCTCCTAACTGCCATGTTACAGGCTCTGGCGCTCATTCAGCTTGGTTTGTGATTGGCAATACAAAAGCGGCGGTAGGCCCAGGGCCTGGCCGCTCCCAGCAATGCAAACGCTAATGTGCGCTGAAGTGCGGAATCCTCCCACAAAGCTCCCGGCACCTCTGCCACAGGGGTCATCACTTCGCTGCTGTCTATGGTTATTATTATTATTATTCTACAGCGCTAGGCAACACACAGTCACGTGACTCACTGCCCTGCGTTATATATCACCATCAGATTGTCAGTACCTGGGAATTCTGTGGACCCGGGAGACGACCAGGAACCGGGGTAGCTTGCAGGATAGCGGGACGGATATAAGTCCTTCTCATACAGGACCGGGGAGGAGCCCGGGGCTGGTGGACACTGACGTGTAGAAGTTAGCCACGGGGTAGATGATGAAGGACCAGATGATGAACAGGAATCGGGGCCAGTCGTAGCAGGACCAGGATACACAGGTGACTGCAGTGGGTAGCACCCAGGTAGGGGGTGCGCAGGAGACTGTAACAGGCTGCAGCCAGACGCAAGGTACACTGGAGACTGGTGGTGATTTGTATCCAAACGGAAGGTGCACAGGAGGTGGCTTGCAGATTGCACCCAGACAGAAGGTACACAGGTGATAGCAGAGGTTGTACCTGAACGGAAGGTGCACAGGAGGTGGCTTGCAGATTGCACCCAGGCAGGAGGTACATAGGTGATAGCAGGGGTTGTACCTGAACGGAAGGTGCATAGGAGGTTGCTTGCAGATTGCACCCAGGCTGAAGGTACACAGGTGATAGCAGGAGTTGTACCCAAACGGAAGGTGCACAGGAGGTTGTTTGCAGGTTGCACCCGGACTGAAGATACACAGGTGATAGCAGGGGTTGTACCTGAACGGAAGGTGCACAGGAGGTTGCTTGCAGATTGCACCCGGACTGAAGATACACAGGTGATAGCAGAGGTTGTACCCAAACGGAAGGTGCACAGGAGGTTGCTTGCGGATTGCACCCGGACTGAAGATACACAGGTGATAGCAGAGGTTGTACCTGAACGGAAGGTGCACAGGAGGTTGCTTGCAGATTGCACCCAGGCAGGAGGTACACAGGTGATAGCAGAGGTTGTACCTGAACGGAAGGTGCACAGGAGGTTGCTTGCAGATTGCACCCAGACAGGAGGTACACAGGTGATAGCAGAGGTTGTACCTGAACGGAAGGTGCACAGGAGGTGGCTTGCAGATTGCACCCAGGCAGGAGGTACATAGGTGATAGCAGGGGTTGTACCTGAACGGAAGGTGCACAGGAGGTTGCTTGCAGATTGCACCCAGGCAGGAGGTACACAGGTGATAGCAGGGGTTGTACCTGAACGGAAGGTGCACAGGAGGTTGCTTGCAGATTGCACCCAGGCTGAAGGTACACAGGTGATAGCAGGAGTTGTACCCAAACGGAAGGTGCACAGGAGGTTGTTTGCAGGTTGCACCCAGGCAGGAGGTACACAGGTGATAGCAGAGGTTGTATCCAAACGGAAGGTGCACAGGAGGTTGTTTGCAGGTTGCACCCAGACTGAAGGTACACAGGTGATAGCAGGAGTTGTACCCAAACGGAAGGTGCACAGGAGGTTGTTTGCAGGTTGCACCCAGACTGAAGGTACACAGGTGATAGCAGGAGTTGTACCCAAACGGAAGGTGCACAGGAGGTTGCTTGCGGATTGCACCCAGGCAGGAGGTACACAGGTGATAGCAGGGGTTGTACCTGAACGGAAGGTGCACAGGAGGTTGCTTGCAGATTGCACCCGGACTGAAGATACACAGGTGATAGCAGAGGTTGTACCCAAACGGAAGGTGCACAGGAGGTTGCTTGCGGATTGCACCCGGACTGAAGATACACAGGTGATAGCAGGGGTTGTACCTAAACGGAAGGTGCACAGGAGGTTGCTTGCAGATTGCACCCAGGCAGGAGGTACACAGGTGATAGCAGGGGTTGTACCTGAATGGAAGGTGCACAGGAGGTTGCTTGCAGATTGCACCCAGACTGAAGGTACACAGGTGATAGCAGGGGTTGTACCCAAACGGAAGGTGCACAGGAGGTTGTTTGCAGGTTGCACCCAGACAGGAGGTACACAGGTGATAGCAGAGGTTGTATCCAAACGGAAGGTGCACAGGAGGTTGTTTGCAGGTTGCACCCAGGCAGGAGGTACACAGGTGATAGCAGGGATTGTACCTGAACGGAAGGTGCACAGGAGGTTGTTTGCAGGTTGCACCCTGACTGAAGATACACAGGTGATAGCAGGGGTTGTAGCCAAACGGAAGGTGCACAGGAGGTTGCTTGCGGATTGCACCCAGGCAGGAGGTACACAGGTGATAGCAGGGGTTGTAGCCAAACGGAAGGTGCACAGGAGGTTGCTTGCGGATTGCACCCAGGCAGGAGGTACACAGGTGATAGCAGGGGTTGTACCTGAACGGAAGGTGCACAGGAGGTTGCTTGCAGATTGCACCCAGACAGGAGGTACACAGGTGATAGCAGAGGTTGTACCCAAACGGAAGGTGCACAGGAGGTTGTTTGCAGGTTGCACCCAGGCAGGAGGTACACAGGTGATAGCAGGGATTGTACCTGAACGGAAGGTGCACAGGAGGTTGTTTGCAGATTGCACCCAGACTGAAGGTACACAGGTGATAGCAGAGGTTGTATCCAAACGGAAGGTGCACAGGAGGTTGTTTGCAGGTTGCACCCAGACTGAAGGTACACAGGTGATAGCAGGAGTTGTACCCAAACGGAAGGTGCACAGGAGGTTGCTTGCGGATTGCACCCAGGCAGGAGGTACACAGGTGATAGCAGGGGTTGTACCTGAACGGAAGGTGCACAGGAGGTTGCTTGCAGATTGCACCCGGACTGAAGATACACAGGTGATAGCAGAGGTTGTACCCAAACGGAAGGTGCACAGGAGGTTGCTTGCGGATTGCACCCGGACTGAAGATACACAGGTGATAGCAGGGGTTGTACCTAAACGGAAGGTGCACAGGAGGTTGCTTGCAGATTGCACCCAGGCAGGAGGTACACAGGTGATAGCAGGGGTTGTACCTGAATGGAAGGTGCACAGGAGGTTGCTTGCAGATTGCACCCAGACTGAAGGTACACAGGTGATAGCAGAGTTTGTACCCAAACGGAAGGTGCACAGGAGGTTGTTTGCAGGTTGCACCCAGACAGGAGGTACACAGGTGATAGCAGAGGTTGTACCCAAACGGAAGGTGCACAGGAGGTTGTTTGCAGGTTGCACCCAGGCAGGAGGTACACAGGTGATAGCAGGGGTTGTACCTGAACGGAAGGTGCACAGGAGGTTGCTTGCGGATTGCACCCAGGCAGGACGTACACAGGTGATAGCAGGAGTTGTAGCCAAACGGAAGGTGCACAGGAGGTTGCTTGCGGATTGCACCCAGGCAGGAGGTACACAGGTGATAGCAGGGGTTGTACCTGAACGGAAGGTGCACAGGAGGTTGCTTGCGGATTGCACCCAGACAGGAGGTACACAGGTGATAGCAGGGATTGTACCTGAACGGAAGGTGCACAGGAGGTTGTTTGCAGATTGCACCCAGGCAGGAGGTACACAGGTGATAGCAGGGGTTGTAACTGAACGGAAGGTGCACAGGAGGTTGCTTGCAGATTGCACCCAGGCAGGAGGTACACAGGTGATAGCAGGGGTTGTACCTGAACGGAAGGTGCACAGGAGGTTGCTTGCAGATTGCACCCAGACAGGAGGTACACAGGTGCTAGCAGGAGTTGTACCCAAACGGAAGGTGCACAGGAGGTTGTTTGCAGGTTGCACCCAGGCAGGAGGTACACAGGTGATAGCAGAGGTTGTATCCAAACGGAAGGTGCACAGGAGGTTGTTTGCAGGTTGCACCCAGGCAGGAGGTACACAGGTGATAGCAGGGATTGTACCTGAACGGAAAGTGCACAGGAGGTTGTTTGCAGGTTGCACCCTGACTCAAGGTACACAGGTGATAGCAGAGGTTGTATCCAAACGGAAGGTGCACAGGAGGTTGTTTGCAGAATGCACCCGGACAGGTGGTACACAGGTGATAGCAGGGGCTGTACCAAAACGGAAGGTGCACAGGAGGTTGCTTGCGGATTGCACCCAGACAGGAGGTACACAGGTGATAGCAGGAGTTGTACCCAAACGGAAGGTGCACAGGAGGTTGCTTGCGGATTGCACCCAGACAGGAGGTACACAGGTGATAGCAGGGGTTGTAACTGAACGGAACGTGCACAGGAGGTTGCTTGCAGATAGCACCCAAGCAGGAGGTACACAGGTGATAGCAGGGGTTGTACCCAAACGGAAGGTGCACAGGAGGTTGCTTGCGGATTGCACCCAGACTGAAGGTACACAGGTGAGCAGGACTAATTGCACCTTGAGCAGTATGTTGGAGGTGCACAGATGATCAGAGGCTGATTGCACTTAGAGCCAGACGCTGGAAGTGCACAGGTAGTCAGGAGAGCTCAGGACGCTGGTGTTCCCTAAGGATTGACAAGCGAAGAACTGGCGCCAGCTTGGTTTAAAGATGAGTCTTTTATCCCCCTTGGGATTCACTGATAGGCTGCTGACTTTCAGCCTGGATTCTATTGGCTGGCTTCACCAATATGGCGCCTGCAGCGCAGACGCTGCGGCAGAGGTAGTATGCCTTGCGTCAGTGAAGTCCCCACAGGCGGCCGGAAGCACTGCAGCTGCTGCTCCGATGGTGACCGCATCCAGAGTGAGGGGACAACGCCGGGAGCTGGGACAGGGCACTCCGCGCCAGCGCAGGTCAACCAGTCAGAGCGGGCAGTGTCACCCACGTATAATGGTGACTGCCCGCGTCCTCCTGGTGTGCTGCTCAGACGCCCGAGACCACGCACCTAAACCAAATCCCGCCGCACCACCCGGACTGGTAAGCGACACAGATATTATGGTATAATGATGAAATAATATATACAGGAGTACTGGGGAAACACCCGCAGCTCTCAGGGAACAAAGATTATACCGCAGGAGACATTATAGGCACCCGCAGCGCAGGGATTAGAGATATCCATGTTACACAGTACTGGGGAAACACCCGCAGCTCTCCGGGAACAAAGATTATACCGCAGGAGACATTATAGGCACCCGCAGCGCAGGTATTATGGATATCCATGTTACACAGTACTGGGGAAACACACGCAGATCTCCGGGAACGGAGATTATACCGCAGGAGACATTATAGGCACCCGCAGCGCAGGTATTACGGATATCCATGTTACACAGTACAGGGGAAACACCCGCAGCTCTCCGGGAACAAAGATTATACCGCAGGAGACATTATAGGCACCCGCAGCGCAGGTATTACGGATATCCATGTTACACAGTACTGGGGAAACACACGCAGATCTCCGGGAACGGAGATTATACCGCAGGAGACATTATAGGCACCCGCAGCGCAGGTATTACGGATATCCATGTTACACAGTACAGGGGAAACACCCGCAGCTCTCCGGGAACGGAGATTATACCACAGGAGACATTATAGGCACCCGCAGCGCAGGTATTACGGATATCCATGTTACACAGTACTGGGGAAACACCCGCAGCTCTCCGGGAACGGAGATTATACCGCAGGAGACATTATAGACACCCGCAGCGCAGGTATTACGGATATCCATGTTACACAGTACTGGGGAAACACCCGCAGCTCTCCGGGAACGGAGATTATACCGCAGGAGACATTATAGGCACCCGCAGCGCAGGTATTACGGATATCCATGTTACACAATACTGGGGAAACACCCGCAGCTCTCCGGGAACGGAGATTATACCGCAGGAGACATTATAGACACCCGCAGCGAAGGTATTAGAGATATCCATGTTACACAGTACTGGGGAAACACCCGCAGCTCTCCGGGAACGGAGATTATACCACAGGAGACATTACAGGCACCCGCAGCGCAGGTATTACGGATATCCATGTTATACAGTACTGGGGAAACACCCGCAGCTCTCCGGGAACGGAGATTATACCACAGGAGACATTATAGGCACCCGCAGCGCAGGTATTACGGATATCCATGTTACACAGTACTGGGGAAACACCCGCAGCTCTCCGGGAACGGAGATTATACCGCAGGAGACATTATAGGCACCCGCAGCGCAGGTATTACGGATATCCATGTTACACAATACTGGGGAAACACCCGCAGCTCTCCGGGAACGGAGATTATACCGCAGGAGACATTATAGACACCCGCAGCGCAGGGATTAGAGATATCCATGTTACACAGTACTGGGGAAACACCCGCAGCTCTCCGGGAGCGGAGATTATACCGCAGGAGACATTATAGGCACCCGCAGCGCAGGTATTACGGATATCCATGTTACACAGTACAGGGGAAACACCCGCAGCTCTCCGGGAACGGAGATTATACCACAGGAGTCATTACAGGCACCCGCAGCGCAGGTATTACGGATATCCATGTTACACAGTACAGGGGAAACACCCGCAGCTCTCCGGGAACGGAGATTATACCGCAGGAGACATTACAGGCACCCGCAGCGCAGGTATTACGGATATCCACGTTATACAGTACTGGGGAAACACCCGCAGCTCTCCGGGAACGGAGATTATACCACAGGAGACATTATAGGCACCCGCAGCGCAGGTATTACGGATATCCATGTTACACAGTACTGGGGAAACACCCGCAGCTCTCCGGGAACGGAGATTATACCGCAGGAGACATTATAGACACCCGCAGCGCAGGTATTACGGATATCCATGTTAAACAGTACTGGGGAAACACCCGCAGCTCTCCGGGAACGGAGATTATACCGCAGGAGACATTATAGACACCCGCAGCGCAGGTATTACGGATATCCATGTTACACAGTACTGGGGAAACACCCGCAGCTCTCCGGGAACGGAGATTATACCGCAGGAGACATTACAGGCACCCGCAGCGCAGGTATTACAGATATCCATGTTAAACAGTACTGGGGAAACACCCGCAGCTCTCCGGGAACGGAGATTATACCGCAGGAGACATTATAGGCACCCGCAGCGCAGGTATTACGGATATCCATGTTACACAGTACTGGGGAAACACCCGCAGCTCTCCGGGAACGGAGATTATACCGCAGGAGACATTATAGGCACCCGCAGCGCAGGTATTACGGATATCCATGTTAAACAGTACTGTGGAAACACCCGCAGCTCTCCGGGAACGGAGATTATACCGCAGGAGACATTATAGACACCCGCAGCGCAGGGATTAGAGATATCCATGTTACACAGTACTGGGGAAACACCCGCAGCTCTCCGGGAACGGAGATTATACCGCAGGAGACATTATAGACACCCGCAGCGCAGGTATTACGGATATCCATGTTACACAGTACAGGGGAAACACCCGCAGCTCTCCGGGAACGGAGATTATACCGCAGGAGACATTATAGGCACCCGCAGCGCAGGTATTACGGATATCCATGTTACACAGTACTGGGGAAACACCCGCAGCTCTCCGGGAACGGAGATTATACCACAGGAGACATTATAGGCACCCGCAGCGCAGGTATTACGGATATCCATGTTACACAGTACTGGGGAAACACCTGCAGCTCTCCGGGAACGGAGATTATACCGCAGGAGACATTACAGGCACCCGCAGCGCAGGTATTACGGATATCCATGTTACACAGTACTGGGGAAACACCCGCAGCTGTGCGGGAACGGAGATTATACCGCAGGAGACATTATAGGCACCCGCAGCGCAGGGATTACGGATATCCATGTTACACAGTACTGGGGAAACACCCGCAGCTCTCCGGGAACGGAGATTATACCGCAGGAGACATTATAGACACCCGCAGCGCAGGTATTACAGATATCCATGTTACACAGTACTGGGGAAACACCCGCAGCTCTCCGGGAACGGAGATTATACCACAGGAGACATTATAGGCACCCGCAGCGCAGGTATTACGGATATCCATGTTACACAGTACTGGGGAAACACCCGCAGCTCTCCGGGAACGGAGATTATACCGCAGGAGACATTATAGGCACCCGCAGCGCAGGTATTAGAGATATCCATGTTACACAGTACTGGGGAAACACCCGCAGCTCTCCGGGAACGGAGATTATACCACAGGAGACATTACAGGCACCCGCAGCGCAGGTATTACGGATATCCATGTTACACAGTACTGGGGAAACACCCGCAGCTCTCCGGGAACGGAGATTATACCGCAGGAGACATTATAGGCACCCGCAGCGCAGGTATTACAGATATCCATGTTACACAGTACTGGGGAAACACCCGCAGCTCTCCGGGAACGGAGATTATACCGCAGGAGACATTATAGGCACCCGCAGCGCAGGGATTATGGATATCCATGTTACACAGTACTGGGGAAACACCCGCAGCTCTCTGGGAACGGAGATTATACAGCAGGAGACATTATAGGCACCCGCAGCGCAGGTATTACGGATATCCATGTTACACAGTACTGGGGAAACACCCGCAGCTCTCCGGGAACGGAGATTATACCGCAGGAGACATTACAGGCACCCGCAGCGCAGGTATTACGGATATCCATGTTACACAGTACTGGGGAAACACCCGCAGCTCTCCGGGAACGGAGATTATACCGCAGGAGACATTATAGGCACCCGCAGCGCAGGGATTAGAGATATCCATGTTACACAGTACAGGGGAAACACCCGCAGCTCTCCGGGAACGGAGATTATACCGCAGGAGACATTATAGGCACCCGCAGCGCAGGTATTACAGATATCCATGTTACACAGTACTGGGGAAACACCTGCAGCTCTCCGGGAACGGAGATTATACCGCAGGAGACATTATAGACACCCGCAGCGCAGGTATTACGGATATCCATGTTACACAGTACTGGGGAAACACCCGCAGCTCTCCGGGAACGGAGATTATACCGCAGGAGACATTATAGACACCCGCAGCGCAGGTATTACGGATATCCATGTTACACAGTATTGGGGAAACACCCGCAGCTCTCCGGGAACGGAGATTATACCGCAGGAGACATTATAGGCACCCGCAGCGCAGGTATTACGGATATCCATGTTACACAGTACTGGGGAAACACCCGCAGCTCTCCGGGAACGGAGATTATACCGCAGGAGACATTATAGGCACCCGCAGCGCAGGTATTACGGATATCCATGTTACACAGTACTGGGGAAACACCCGCAGCTCTCCGGGAATGGAGATTATACCACAGGAGACATTATAGGCACCCGCAGCGCAGGTATTACGGATATCCATGTTACACAGTACTGGGGAAACACCCGCAGCTCTCCGGGAACGGAGATTATACCACAGGAGACATTACAGGCACCCGCAGCGCAGGTATTACAGATATCCATGTTATACAGTACTGGGGAAACACCCGCAGCTCTCCGGGAACGGAGATTATACCACAGGAGACATTATAGGCACCCGCAGCGCAGGTATTACGGATAACCATGTTACACAGTACTGGGGAAACACCCGCAGCTCTCCGGGAACGGAGATTATACCGCAGGAGACATTATAGGCAACCGCAGCACAGGTATTACGGATATCCATGTTACACAGTACTGGGGAAACACCCGCAGCTCTCCGGGAACGGAGATTATACCCCAGGAGACATTATAGGCACCCGCAGCGCAGGTATTACGGATATCCATGTTACACAGTACTGGGGAAACACCCGCAGCTCTCCGGGAACGGAGATTATACCGCAGGAGACATTATAGACACCCGCAGCGCAGGGATTAGAGATATCCATGTTACACAGTACTGGGGAAACACCCGCAGCTCTCCGGGAACGGAGATTATACCGCAGGAGACATTATAGGCACCCGCAGCGCAGGTATTACGGATATCCATGTTACACAGTACTGGGGAAACACCCGCAGCTCTCCGGGAATGGAGATTATACCGCAGGAGACATTATAGGCACCCGCAGCGCAGGTATTACGGATATCCATGTTATACAGTACTGGGGAAACACCCGCAGCTCTCCGGGAACGGAGATTATACCCCAGGAGACATTATAGGCACCCGCAGCGCAGGTATTACGGATATCCATGTTACACAGTACTGGGGAAACACCCGCAGCTCTCCGGGAACGGAGATTATACCACAGGAGACATTATAGGCACCCGCAGCGCAGGTATTACGGATATCCATGTTACACAGTAATGGGGAAACACCCGCAGCTCTCCGGGAACGGAGATTATACCGCAGGAGACATTATAGGCACCCGCAGCGCAGGTATTAGAGATATCCATGTTACACAGTACTGGGGAAACACCCGCAGCTCTCCGGGAACGGAGATTATACCACAGGAGACATTACAGGCACCCGCAGCGCAGGTATTACGGATATCCATGTTACACAGTACTGGGGAAACACCCGCAGCTCTCCGGGAACGGAGATTATACCGCAGGAGACATTATAGGCACCCGCAGCGCAGGTATTACAGATATCCATGTTACACAGTACTGGGGAAACACCCGCAGCTCTCCGGGAACGGAGATTATACCGCAGGAGACATTATAGGCACCCGCAGCGCAGGGATTATGGATATCCATGTTACACAGTACTGGGGAAACACCCGCAGCTCTCTGGGAACGGAGATTATACAGCAGGAGACATTATAGGCACCCGCAGCGCAGGTATTACGGATATCCATGTTACACAGTACTGGGGAAACACCCGCAGCTCTCCGGGAACGGAGATTATACCGCAGGAGACATTACAGGCACCCGCAGCGCAGGTATTACGGATATCCATGTTACACAGTACTGGGGAAACACCCGCAGCTCTCCGGGAACGGAGATTATACCGCAGGAGACATTATAGGCACCCGCAGCGCAGGGATTAGAGATATCCATGTTACACAGTACAGGGGAAACACCCGCAGCTCTCCGGGAACGGAGATTATACCGCAGGAGACATTATAGGCACCCGCAGCGCAGGTATTACAGATATCCATGTTACACAGTACTGGGGAAACACCCGCAGCTCTCCGGGAACGGAGATTATACCGCAGGAGACATTATAGACACCCGCAGCGCAGGTATTACGGATATCCATGTTACACAGTACTGGGGAAACACCCGCAGCTCTCCGGGAACGGAGATTATACCGCAGGAGACATTATAGGCACCCGCAGCGCAGGTATTACGGATATCCATGTTACACAGTACTGGGGAAACACCCGCAGCTCTCCGGGAACGGAGATTATACCGCAGGAGACATTATAGGCACCCGCAGCGCAGGTATTACGGATATCCATGTTACACAGTACTGGGGAAACACCCGCAGCTCTCCGGGAATGGAGATTATACCACAGGAGACATTATAGGCACCCGCAGCGCAGGTATTACGGATATCCATGTTACACAGTACTGGGGAAACACCCGCAGCTCTCCGGGAACGGAGATTATACCACAGGAGACATTACAGGCACCCGCAGCGCAGGTATTACGGATATCCATGTTATACAGTACTGGGGAAACACCCGCAGCTCTCCGGGAACGGAGATTATACCACAGGAGACATTATAGGCACCCGCAGCGCAGGTATTACGGATATCCATGTTACACAGTACTGGGGAAACACCCGCAGCTCTCCGGGAACGGAGATTATACCGCAGGAGACATTATAGGCACCCGCAGCACAGGTATTACGGATATCCATGTTACACAGTACTGGGGAAACACCCGCAGCTCTCCGGGAACGGAGATTATACCCCAGGAGACATTATAGGCACCCGCAGCGCAGGTATTACGGATATCCATGTTACACAGTACTGGGGAAACACCCGCAGCTCTCCGGGAACGGAGATTATACCGCAGGAGACATTATAGACACCCGCAGCGCAGGGATTAGAGATATCCATGTTACACAGTACTGGGGAAACACCCGCAGCTCTCCGGGAACGGAGATTATACCGCAGGAGACATTATAGGCACCCGCAGCGCAGGTATTACGGATATCCATGTTACACAGTACTGGGGAAACACCCGCAGCTCTCCGGGAACGGAGATTATACCGCAGGAGACATTATAGACACCCGCAGCGCAGGTATTACGGATATCCATGTTATACAGTACTGGGGAAACACCCGCAGCTCTCCGGGAACGGAGATTATACCCCAGGAGACATTATAGGCACCCGCAGCGCAGGTATTACGGATATCCATGTTACACAGTACTGGGGAAACACCCGCAGCTCTCCGGGAACGGAGATTATACCGCAGGAGACATTATAGGCACCCGCAGCGCAGGTATTACGGATATCCATGTTACACAATACTGGGGAAACACCCGCAGCTCTCCGGGAACGGAGATTATACCGCAGGAGACATTATAGACACCCGCAGCGCAGGGATTAGAGATATCCATGTTACACAGTACTGGGGAAACACCCGCAGCTCTCCGGGAGCGGAGATTATACCGCAGGAGACATTACAGGCACCCGCAGCGCAGGTATTACGGATATCCATGTTACACAGTACAGGGGAAACACCCGCAGCTCTCCGGGAACGGAGATTATACCACAGGAGTCATTACAGGCACCCGCAGCGCAGGTATTACGGATATCCATGTTACACAGTACTGGGGAAACACCCGCAGCTCTCCGGGAATGGAGATTATACCGCAGGAGACATTATAGGCACCCGCAGCGCAGGTATTAGAGATATCCATGTTACACAGTACTGGGGAAACACCCGCAGCTCTCCGGGAACGGAGATTATACCGCAGGAGACATTATAGGCACCCGCAGCGCAGGTATTACGGATATCCATGTTACACAGTACTGGGGAAACACCCGCAGCTCTCCGGGAACGGAGATTATACCGCAGGAGACATTATAGACACCCGCAGCGCAGGTATTACGGATATCCATGTTACACAGTACTGGGGAAACACCCGCAGCTCTCCGGGAACGGAGATTATCCCGCAGGAGACATTATAGACACCCGCAGCGCAGGTATTACGGATATCCATGTTACACAGTACAGGGGAAACACCCGCAGCTCTCCGGAAACGGAGATTATACCGCAGGAGACATTATAGGCACCCGCAGCGCAGGTATTACGGATATCCATGTTACACAGTACTGGGGAAACACCCGCAGCTCTCCGGGAACGGAGATTATACCGCAGGAGACATTATAGACACCCGCAGCGCAGGTATTACGGATATCCATGTTACACAGTACTGGGGAAACACCTGCAGCTCTCCGGGAACGGAGATTATACCACAGGAGACATTATAGGCACCTGCAGCGCAGGTATTACGGATATCCATTGTCACGGACCCACCGGTCGCCTGCTCCGATACGTCAATCTGAGCAGCGCCGGCCGTGACTGGGGTTCACTCAGGACACTCGGGTCCTTTCCTTGAGGTACACTGCCACCAGCCAAAACCTGATTTTAGCGCCTGAAACTGCGCAAGGGGCGGCTTGGCTCGCCCCTGACCACACAATACAAGATAACAATGGTAACGTTTTTCAGCCGTTCTCTTCCGAGGCTAATGAGTCTTAGGAACACAGAACCAGAACTGGGAATATGTATTATTTATTCCTAGAAATACTACAGAGCTTTAGAAAATAATTACAAGATTTTACAATGATTTTAAAAGTACACACAAGTTTTAAATGCGAATTTCAGAAATAAAATAAAAGAAAAAAAAGACAGAACCGTATCCTACAATCCTGAAGTGGGGGGGTCCTCCACAAGAAATCTCTCGTCGCCTACAGCCTGCTTGCTCGACCCCCAGGTAGTGACACTGACTATCCCAAGGTACAGAGGTTTTATCTGCAGCCTCCCTCATCCCTCCCACCCTTGGGATTTTTAACCATTCCCTTGCTGAGCCTAGTGAAGGTCCCTAGATCTTTCCCATAAAGAATTTGTCCCTGCTTTGAAGTAGATCTTATACATTCCTCAAGTGATAAGAGGTCATTTAGTGCAGGGCCAGAGCCACTTTGGCCGGTTGGCTGGACACTATTGCTCTCCCCCCCAATCTGGTTTATGAGGGGTCTCAGATCTTATCTTACATCCTAACTCCAGAGGAGTCCACAGATGGCTACACTCCCTGGGTCACCAATAGTCCACACACATAAAACATGACATGTTCTGATCTCCCACATAATAATCACAGGCGGCATGATTTTACCAAACATACCAGACATACATTGATTGCACAGATAATCATAACAGGAGGCATACGTTAATTTGATCGATCACCTGATCTGATCGTTACACCTCCCCCTTTTAAAATGGCGCACAGAGGCGGTGACCCACGTCACCGTCTCATCAGTGCGCTATTAACTACATCACCTGGACAGGTAGCAGTGGTCTCTGTGCTGAGACAGACTGCCACTGATTCTGCGGGATCTGTACAAACACTTTCTTATACTTGACTTCTGTCATGGGACCACCTGACGCCATAGCCGTGGCTAGGGTGGGCAATGGGCATAGTCCCTGTCCCTCTCGCAGGAGATGGCAAACTAAAAGCACACAGGTGTCCTCGAACCCATAGTCTGTGAGCACACTGATATAGTGGGAGCTGTGCCCATCCCGGCTGGCAATGACACAGCCCACCACAGCTGTGCGTCGGACTCCTGGACACGGATTCTCCCCTGCAGCTGGCAGTTTGGCCTTACTCACTGAGATCAGTACCAGACCATTCCGCCACACCCCAAACGGCCATCCCCCTGGGACTCGTAACTCGGCACGTTTAACTATACCACAGGTGTGGGGCATTCTCCCAGCACTATATACAGACTGAAAAATGTCTTCCCAGCACCTCTCCTGAGCTGACTGACCCCCCCTCCCCTTCACTGGGGGGAAGGTCCACTCACTCAACACCACACACCTCATCCTTTTGTGAGGAGACTCGCCCTCTGTGTCTGTGTGTGTGAATTGTGAAGGGGGGCACGTGTCTGCAAGGGGGAATACCAGCAGGTCCTTGTCCCCTGTCTTGGGAACATCCCAGCTCAGCTTTCCTGAGGTTAATGGAGCTGAGTTTACCTGTGCTTCTCGGGCCCTCCCACCCTTCTGGTTGCACACAGCAGCTTCCCTACTAGCCACTGGCTCTATCCCTGAAACAACCCTCTCACTGCACCCAGGTGTATCTTTCCCACTTCCCAGGTATAGGGCAGCCTGTGCATCTTCCACAACACATGGGGCCCATCCTGCTGGCTTACAATTGCACCGTGGCAAAAACACTATATCCGGATCCCATTGTCTCTGAGCAGGAATGGGGTTATCTGAGCATGTTGTCACCAGTAACTTATTGGCAGGTACATGCGCTGCCTGCAACCAACTCAGATCGGTCCCATTGGTGCAGTTAGCGTCCCATGGCACCATGTCACAACCAGACATCACTGGAAGAACAGGGTTAACGTCTAGCACAGCAACTCTAATGACATCACCAGCAGCACTCCTACCACTGGTGAGTGAGGGTGTCTCATTCCCAACTAGAGTAGGGCATTCATTTAACCCCACAAACTGGCAAGGATTACCCACTATACCTGTCTCTAACTCACCCTCCACCTCTACCGAAGGTACGGCACTATCACAGATCATCCCAGGGGCTTCACACAAAATAACAACATTGCAATGTTCAGCATGGTTGCATACTACCTGAGATGCATCATATGGTTCAGAAGGGTTAGTGACAGATATGTGTGGAGTTAATAAAAGTCCCACATCAGTAGTCCCACACATACTTGTGTGCATACAGTCAGAAAGTCCCATTCCTATTTCCGACATAGTCTCTCCCCTGCATACTTTCACTATGCAGCCAGCCGCTTCCGGCAACAAATCTGGAGCAACGGGAGGGAACATGCTGCTCACATCTTCCAGCAGTTTAAACTGGGCCTTGTGATGTGAGGTCTCTGGAACAGGTTCCATGACTGCTGTAGTAGGCAGAGGCACCTTGCCCTGGTGGGGCACCCCTGGTGAGAGCAAGCTGCTGACATCCTCAGATTCTGCTTCTCCCAACCGTTTAAACTGGAACTCTGCTTCCAGAGCTGGTAGCAACAGCTGTTCTAGGCGACGCCACTCCACACCTATCCGGCGGCACTGATCCCCCCAAAATGGGGTATCCAGCTTTCTCCAAGCATCGACCTCCTGCTGCGCAAATTTGTAACATTGTCCCAGTTCTCTCAGCAGCACCCAAGGAGACGCGGATGGACCCCAGAAACGAAATGCTGCACGATACTGGCTGAAGGCATTGCACTCATCATAACTGGCCTGGATGAGCTGCATGATCATCTCCCCACGAGTATGGTTGTGGCAGGAGATACCTTGCAGCTGGCATTCTTCCGTTAGTTCCTCTGTGCTCAGTAGGGTAAACATATCATCATCCTCCACTGGGTCAATATACCCACTGGGCTCTTCTGGTGCTGTAGGGGATTGGTACTCTGCAGTCTCCCTGACTGCCACACATCCTACAGTCTCCCTGGTGCTAGCAGAGATGTCAGCTCTCTGAGCATCGGCTGTAGTGTCCAGGGCCAGCTCCTTACTCACAACCAAGCTGACACTCACTTGGCTTCCTCTGTCTGCTTCCAAGACAGGGAACTGTGCATGACGCGGTCCGGTGAAATTCGCGTCAGCGGTCATTTGGGACCTCTGTCCCTTGTTAGGCTCCCCATGATTGATAACAGAGTCCACACCATGATCCAACACATTATTTACTTCCGCAGACAGTAAAAGTTCAGTACGAAGCCCATCTCCTGCTAACTCAGTAGCCACGGCAGATAAAGTCTCACGTAAAGGTTCGCCATCATGATGCCCTGTATCATCCTCCACTGGTTCACCAACAGCGATCAGCCCCCTGAGCCTCACCAGTTCCAACTGGTACTCACGCTCGGCATGACGCTCTGCAGCCTCTCGTACGGCTTTGCGCTCCTCAGCCTCTCGTCTGGCTTTGCACTCCGCAGCCTCTCTGTCGACAATGGCTTTGCGCTCCGCAGCCTCTCTGTCGACAATGCCTTGGCAGAACTGCACCAGCTGCAAAGCGAATACGGGGTTCACATCCTTCAATTGCCTGCTAACAGCTAGAAGGTCGCTCTGCAGTGTAGACTTGCTGGGTCCAGCAGAAGTGTCTGACCCTGGCACGGCATCGTTTGTACTGTCCAGTGCTGACTGAGCCCCTGGGGTAGGATTGTCCATGGACTGGTTTCCTCCAGCAGCTAGAGTCCGATCGGCATCCACTAGTGCCTGAATCATACGTTTTCTACTCTGGCCAGACCAAGGGATATTCCTCCGTACACACACGACCGCCAGGTCATCTCTCCTCATCTGCTGGTAATCAGCCATCCGGAGTCTCACACTTGTCAAATAAAATGATAGGAAAGAAAAACAAGAGAAGGGAGGGAACAGAAATTGCATCCACTGTGTGACTTTTAAAACTATAGTAAAGCTCTGAGTTCTGATTCTGGTGATGTGGGTATTTCTCACAAAATTCTACCCACACTCACTTAAGTTCTTAAAGAGAAAAATGAATTCTCCACCCCACCGCTTGCCACCAAATGTCACGGACCCACCGGTCGCCTGCTCCGATACGTCAATCTGAGCAGCGCCGGCCGTGACTGGGGTTCACTCAGGACACTCGGGTCCTTTCCTTGAGGTACACTGCCACCAGCCAAAACCTGATTTTAGCGCCTGAAACTGCGCAAGGGGCGGCTTGGCTCGCCCCTGACCACACAATACAAGATAACAATGGTAACGTTTTTCAGCCGTTCTCTTCCGAGGCTAATGAGTCTTAGGAACACAGAACCAGAACTGGGAATATGTATTATTTATTCCTAGAAATACTACAGAGCTTTAGAAAATAATTACAAGATTTTACAATGATTTTAAAAGTACACACAAGTTTTAAATGCGAATTTCAGAAATAAAATAAAAGAAAAAAAAGACAGAACCGTATCCTACAATCCTGAAGTGGGGGGGTCCTCCACAAGAAATCTCTCGTCGCCTACAGCCTGCTTGCTCGACCCCCAGGTAGTGACACTGACTATCCCAAGGTACAGAGGTTTTATCTGCAGCCTCCCTCATCCCTCCCACCCTTGGGATTTTTAACCATTCCCTTGCTGAGCCTAGTGAAGGTCCCTAGATCTTTCCCATAAAGAATTTGTCCCTGCTTTGAAGTAGATCTTATACATTCCTCAAGTGATAAGAGGTCATTTAGTGCAGGGCCAGAGCCACTTTGGCCGGTTGGCTGGACACTATTGCTCTCCCCCCCAATCTGGTTTATGAGGGGTCTCAGATTTTATCTTACATCCTAACTCCAGAGGAGTCCACAGATGGCTACACTCCCTGGGTCACCAATAGTCCACACACATAAAACATGACATGTTCTGATCTCCCACATAATAATCACAGGCGGCATGATTTTACCAAACATACCAGACATACATTGATTGCACAGATAATCATAACAGGAGGCATACGTTAATTTGATCGATCACCTGATCTGATCGTTACATCCATGTTACACAGTACTGGGGAAACACCTGCAGCTCTCCGGGAACGGAGATTATACCGCAGGAGACATTATAGACACCCGCAGCGCAGGTATTACGGATATCCATGTTACACAGTACTGGGGAAACACCTGCAGCTCTCCGGGAACGGAGATTATACCGCAGGAGACATTATAGACACCCGCAGCGCAGGTATTACGGATATCCATGTTACACAGTACTGGGGAAACACCTGCAGCTCTCCGGGAACGGAGATTATACCACAGGAGACATTATAGGCACCCGCAGCGCAGGTATTACGGATATCCATGTTACACAGTACAGGGGAAACACCCGCAGCTCTCCGGAAACAGAGATTATACCGCAGGAGACATTATAGGCACCTGCAGCGCAGGTATTAGAGATATCCATGTTACACAGTACTGGGGAAACACCCGCAGCTCTCCGGGAACGGAGATTATACCGCAGGAGACATTATAGGCACCCGCAGCGCAGGTATTACGGATATCCATGTTACACAGTACAGGGGAAACACCCGCAGCTCTCCGGAAACAGAGATTATACCGCAGGAGACATTATAGGCACCTGCAGCGCAGGTATTAGAGATATCCATGTTACACAGTACTGGGGAAACACCCGCAGCTCTCCGGGAACGGAGATTATACCGCAGGAGACATTATAGGCACCCGCAGCGCAGGTATTACGGATATCCATGTTACACAGTACTGGGGAAACACCCGCAGCTCTCCGGGAACGGAGATTATACCGCAGGAGACATTATAGGCACCCGCAGCGCAGGTATTACGGATATCCATGTTACACAATACTGGGGAAACACCCGCTGCTCTCCGGGAACGGAGATTATACCGCAGGAGACATTATAGACACCCGCAGCGCAGGTATTACGGATATCCATGCTACACAGTGCTGGGGAAACACCCGCAGCTGTCCGGGAACGGAGATTATACCGCAGGAGACATTATAGACACCCGCAGCGCAGGTATTACGGATATCCATGTTACACAGTACTGGGGAAACACCCGCAGCTCTCCGGGAACGGAGATTATACCACAGGAGACATTATAGGCACCCGCAGCGCAGGTATTACGGATATCCATGTTACACAATACTGGGGAAACACCCGCAGCTCTCCGGGAACGGAGATTATACCGCAGTAGACATTATAGACACCCGCAGCGCAGGTATTACGGATATCCATGTTACACAGTACTGGGGAAACACCCGCAGCTCTCCGGGAACAAAGATTATACCGCAGGAGACATTATAGACACCCGCAGCGCAGGGATTACGGATATCCATGTTACACAGTACTGGGGAAACACCCGCAGCTCTCCGGGAACGGAGATTATACCGCAGGAGACATTATAGACACCCGCAGCGCAGGTATTACGGATATCCATGTCACACAGTACTGAGGAAACACCCGCAGCTCTCCGGGAACGAAGATTATACCGCAGGAGACATTATAGACACCCGCAGCGCAGTTATTACGGATATCCATGCTTACACACAGGTGACCTAAAAGCACCTAATTCAGTTTAATTGGACCATCTGTGCTCAGGCTGGGATATCCTGCTAGGGTGCCCTGAGGACGGGGTGCCAGGTACTGTACCTACAGGTAATGCTACGGATCTCTCCTCGTAATATATTACACAGCCCCCCCTCTCCTCAGCTCCCCGTGCATATTACACGCTAATGACATGCACCTGGCCTGGATCTATCATCTCCGGACACGTGACAGGCTGAGCTGTGAAGATGATCAGATTAGATGGGGGAGAGGTGTCTGTCCTGAATCCTGAGTACCACCCGGCCTGCCCCCTCCTGCAGGACCCCCCCGCGCTGTGTGCTGGCTAATCCCACAAGGAAACTGCTCAGCGAACGATGTGATTCCTTCAATACCAGGGCTGCTGCCGGTCTGTAGGTGTATGGTGAGGGGGGTATATAATCCCCAGGGCTGCTGCCGGTCTGTAGGTGTATGGTGAGGGGGGTATATGATACCGAGGGATGCTGCCGGTCTGTAGGTGTATGGTGAGGGAGGTATATGATACCCAGGGCTGCTGCCGGTCTGTAGGTGTATGGTGAGGGGGGTATATGATACCCAGGGCTGCTGCCGGTCTGTAGGTGTATGGTAAGGGGGGTATATGATACCCAGGGCTGCTGCCGGTCTGTAGGTGTATGGTGAGGGGGGTATACGGTACCCAGGGCTGCTGCCGGTCTGTAGGTGTATGGTGAGGGGGGTATATGATCCCCAGGGCTGCTGCCGGTCTGTAGGTGTATGGTGAGGGGGGTATACGATACCCAGGGCTGCTGCCGGTCTGTAGGTGTATGGTGAGGGGGGTATATAATCCCCAGGGCTGCTGCCGGTCTGTAGGTGTATGGTAAGGGGGGTATATGATACCCAGGGCTGCTGCCGGTCTGTAGGTGTATGGTGAGGGGGGTATATGATCCCCAGGGCTGCTGCCGGTCTGTAGGTGTATGGTGAGGGGGGTATATGATACCCAGGGCTGCTGCCGGTCTGTAGGTGTATGGTGAGGGGGGTATATGATCCCCAGGGCTGCTGCCGGTCTGTAGGTGTATGGTGAGGGGGGTATATGATACCCAGGGCTGCTGCCGGTCTGTAGGTGTATGGTGAGGGGGGTATATGATACCCAGGGCTGCTGCCGGTCTGTAGGTGTATGGTGAGGGGGGTATATGGTACCCAGGGCTGCTGCCGGTCTGTAGGTGTATGGTGAGGGGGGTATATGATCCCCAGGGCTGCTGCCGGTCTGTAGGTGTATGGTGAGGGGGGTATACGATACCCAGGGCTGCTGCCGGTCTGTAGGTGTATGGTGAGGGGGGTATACGGTACCCAGGGCTGCTGCCGGTCTGTAGGTGTATGGTGAGGGGGGTATACGATACCCAGGGCTGCTGCCGGTCTGTAGGTGTATGGTGAGGGGGGTATACGATACCCAGGGCTGCTGCCGGTCTGTAGGTGTATGGTGAGGGGGGTATACGATACCCAGGGCTGCTGCCGGTCTGTAGGTGTATGGTGAGGGGGGTATATGATACCCGGGGCTGCTGCCGGTCTGTAGGTGTATGGTGAGGGAGGTATATGATCCCCAGGGCTGCTGCCGGTCTGTAGGTGTATGGTGAGGGGGGTATATGGTACCCAGGGCTGCTGCCGGTCTGTAGGTGTATGGTGAGGGGGGTATATGATACCCAGGGCTGCTGCCGGTCTGTAGGTGTATGGTGAGGGGGGTATATGATACCCAGGGTGGCTGCCGGTCTGTAGGTGTATGGTGAGGTGGGTATACGATACCCAGGGCTGCTGCCGGTCTGTAGGTGTATGGTGAGGGGGGTATATGGTACCCAGGGCTGCTGCTGGTCTGTAGGTGTATGGTGAGGGGGGTATATGATCCCCAGGGCTGCTGCTGGTCTCTAGGTGTATGGTGAGGGGGGTATATGATCCCCAGGGCTGCTGCCGGTCTGTAGGTGTATGGTGAGGGGGGTATATGATACACAGAGCTGCTGCCGGTCTGTAGGTGTATGGTGAGGGGGGTATATGGTACCCTGGGCTGCTGCCGGTCTGTAGGTGTATGGTGAGGGGGGTATATGGTACCCTGGGCTGCTGCCGGTCTGTAGGTGTATGGTGAGGGGGGTATATGATCCCCAGGGCTGCTGCCGGTCTGTAGGTGTATGGTGAGGGGGGTATATAATCCCCAGGGCTGCTGCCGGTCTGTAGGTGTATGGTGAGGGGGGTATATGGTACCCAGGGCTGCTGCCGGTCTGTAGGTGTATGGTGAGGGGGGTATATGATCCCCAGGGCTGCTGCCGGTCTGTAGGTGTATGGTGAGGGGGGTATATGATCCCCAGGGCTGCTGCCGGTCTGTAGGTGTATGGTGAGGGGGGTATATGGTACCCAGGGCTGCTGCCGGTCTGTAGGTGTATGGTGAGGGGGGTATATGATACCCGGGGCTGCTGCCGGTCTGTAGGTGTATGGTGAGGGGGGTATATGATCCCCAGGGCTGCTGCCGGTCTGTAGGTGTATGGTGAGGGGGGTATATGATACCCAGGGCTGCTGCCGGTCTGTAGGTATATGGTGAGGGGGGTATATGATACACAGGGCTGCTGCCGGTCTGTAGGTGTATGGTGAGGGGGTATATGATCCCCAGGGCTGCTGCCGGTCTGTAGGTGTATGGTGAGGGGGGTATATGGTACCCAGGGCTGCTGCCGGTCTATAGGTGTATGGTGAGGGGGTATATGATCCCCAGGGCTGCTGCCGGTCTGTAGGTGTATGGTGAGGGGGGTATATGGTACCCAGGGCTGCTGCCGGTCTGTAGGTGTATGGTGAGGGGGGTATATGATACCCAGGGCTGCTGCCGGACTGTAGGTGTATGGTGAGGGGGGGTATATGATACCCAGGGCTGCTGCCGGTCTGTAGGTGTATGGTGAGGGAGGTATATGATACCCAGGGTGGCTGCCGGTCTGTAGGTGTATGGTGAGGGGGGTATATGATACCCAGGGCTGCTGCCGGTCTGTAGGTGTATGGTGAGGGGGGTATATGATACCCAGGGCTGCTGCCGGTCTGTAGGTGTATAGTAAGGGTGGTATATGATCCCCAGGGCTGCTGTCGGTCTGTAGGTCTATGGTGAGGGGGTTATATGATACCCAGGGCTGCTGCCGGTCTGTAGGTGTATGGTGAGGGGGTATATGATCCCCAGGGCTGCTGACGGTCTGTAGGTGTATGGTGAGGGGGGTATATGATCCCCAGGGCTGCTGCCGGTCTGTAGGTGTATGGTGAGGGGGGTATATGATACCCAGGGCTGCTGCCGGTCTGTAGGTGTATAGTAAGGGTGGTATATGATCCCCAGGGCTGCTGTCGGTCTGTAGGTGTATGGTGAGGGGGGTATATGATCCCCAGGGCTGCTGCCGGTCCGTAGGTGTATGGTGAGGGGGGTATGTGATCCCCAGGGTAGCTGCCGGTCTGTAGGTGTATGGTGAGGGGGGTATATGATACCCAGGGCTTCTGCCGGTCTGTAGGCGTATGGTGAGGGGGGTATATGATACCCAGGGCTGCTGCCGGTCTGTAGGTGTATGGTGAGGGGGGGTATATGGTACCCAGGGCTGCTGCCGGTCTGTAGGTGTATGGTGAGGGGGGGTATATGATACCCAGGGCTGCTGCCGGTCTGTAGGTGTATGGTGAGGGGGATATATGATCCCCAGGGTGGCTGCCGGTCTGTCGGTGTATGGTGAGGGGGGTATATGATACCCAGGGCTGCTGCCGGTCTGTAGGTGTATGGTGAGGGGGGTATATGATCCCCAGGGCTGCTGGTCTGTAGGTGTATGGTGAGGGGGGTATATGATACCCAGGGCTGCTGCTGGTCTGTAGGTGTATAGTGAGGGGGGTATATGATACCCAGGGCTGCTGCCGGTCTGTAGGTGTATGGTGAGGGGGGTATATGATCCCCAGGGCTGCTGCCGGTCTGTAGGTGTATGGTGAGGGGGGGTATATGATACCCAGGGCTGCTGCCGGTCTGTAGGTGTATGGTGAAGGGGGTATATGATACCCAGGGCTGCTGCCGGTCTGTAGGTGTATGTTGAGGGGGGTATATGATCCCCAGGGCTGCCGGTCTGTAGGTGTATGGTGAGGGGGTATATGATCCCCAGGGCTGCTGCCGGTCTGTAGGTGTATGGTGAGGGGGGTATATGATCCCCAGGACTGCTGCCGGTCTGTAGGTGTATGGTGAGGGGGGTATATGATACCCAGGGCTGCCGGTCTGTAGGTGTATGGTGAGGGGGGTATATGATACCCAGGGCTGCTGCCGGTCTGTAGGTGTATGGTGAGGGGGGTATATGATACCCAGGGCTGCTGCCGGTCTGTAGGTGTATGGTGAGGGGGGTATACGATACCCAGGGCTGCTGCCTGTCTGTAGGTGTATGGTGAGGGGGGTATATGATCCCCAGGACTGCTGCCGGTCTGTAGGTGTATGGTGAGGGGGGTATATGATCCCCAGGGCTGCTGCCGGTCTGTAGGTGTATGGTGAGGGGGGTATATGATACCCAGGGCTGCTGCCGGTCTGTAGGTGTATGGTGAGGGGGGTATATGATACCCAGGGCTGCTGCCGGTCTGTAGGTGTATGGTGAGGGGGGTATACGATACCCAGGACTGCTGCCGGTCTGTAGGTGTATGGTGAGGGGGGTATATGATCCCCAGGGCTGCTGCCGGTCTGTAGGTGTATGGTGAGGGGGGTATATGATCCCCAGGGCGGCTGCCGGTCTGTAGGTGTATGGTGAGGGGGGTATATGATACCCAGGGCTGCTGCCGGTCTGTAGGTGTATAGTAAGGGTGGTATATGATACCCAGGGCTGCTGTCGGTCTGTAGGTGTATGGTGAGGGGGGTATATGATCCCCAGGGCTGCTGCCGGTCCGTAGGTGTATGGTGAGGGGGGTATGTGATCCCCAGGGTAGCTGCCGGTCTGTAGGTGTATGGTGAGGGGGGTATATGATACCCAGGGCTTCTGCCGGTCTGTAGGCGTATGGTGAGGGGGGTATATGATACCCAGGGCTGCTGCCGGTCTGTAGGTGTATGGTGAGGGGGGGTATATGGTACCCAGGGCTGCTGCCGGTCTGTAGGTGTATGGTGAGGGGGGGTATATGATACCCAGGGCTGCTGCCGGTCTGTAGGTGTATGGTGAGGGGGATATATGATCCCCAGGGTGGCTGCCGGTCTGTCGGTGTATGGTGAGGGGGGTATATGATACCCAGGGCTGCTGCCGGTCTGTAGGTGTATGGTGAGGGGGGTATATGATCCCCAGGGCTGCTGGTCTGTAGGTGTATGGTGAGGGGGGTATATGATACCCAGGGCTGCTGCTGGTCTGTAGGTGTATAGTGAGGGGGGTATATGATACCCAGGGCTGCTGCCGGTCTGTAGGTGTATGGTGAGGGGGGTATATGATCCCCAGGGCTGCTGCCGGTCTGTAGGTGTATGGTGAGGGGGGGTATATGATACCCAGGGCTGCTGCCGGTCTGTAGGTGTATGGTGAAGGGGGTATATGATACCCAGGGCTGCTGCCGGTCTGTAGGTGTATGTTGAGGGGGGTATATGATCCCCAGGGCTGCCGGTCTGTAGGTGTATGGTGAGGGGGTATATGATCCCCAGGGCTGCTGCCGGTCTGTAGGTGTATGGTGAGGGGGGTATATGATCCCCAGGACTGCTGCCGGTCTGTAGGTGTATGGTGAGGGGGGTATATGATACCCAGGGCTGCCGGTCTGTAGGTGTATGGTGAGGGGGGTATATGATCCCCAGGACTGCTGCCGGTCTGTAGGTGTATGGTGAGGGGGGTATACGATACCCAGGGCTGCTGCCGGTCTGTAGGTGTATGGTGAGGGGGGTATATGATACCCAGGGCTGCTGCCGGTCTGTAGGTGTATGGTGAGGGGGGTATATGATCCCCAGGGCTGCTGCCGGTCTGTAGGTGTATGGTGAGGGGGGTATATGATCCCCAGGACTGCTGCCGGTCTGTAGGTGTATGGTGAGGGGGGTATACGATACCCAGGGCTGCTGCCGGTCTGTAGGTGTATGGTGAGGGGGGTATATGATACCCAGGGCTGCTGCCGGTCTGTAGGTGTATGGTGAGGGGGGTATATGATCCCCAGGGCTGCTGCCGGTCTGTAGGTGTATGATGAGGGGGGTATATGATCCCCAGGGCTGCTGCCGGTTTGTAGGTGTATGGTGAGGGGGGTATATGATACCCAGGGCTGCTGCCGGTCTGTAGGTGTATGGTGAGGGGGGTATATGATCCCCAGGACTGCTGCCGGTCTGTAGATGTATGGTGAGGGGGGTATACGATACCCAGGGCTGCTGCCTGTCTGTAGGTGTATGGTGAGGGGGGTATATGATCCCCAGGACTGCTGCCGGTCTGTAGGTGTATGGTGAGGGGGGTATATGATCCCCAGGGCTGCTGCCGGTCTGTAGGTGTATGGTGAGGGGGGTATATGATACCCAGGGCTGCTGCCGGTCTGTAGGTGTATGGTGAGGGGGGTATATGATACCCAGGGCTGCTGCCGGTCTGTAGGTGTATGGTGAGGGGGGTATACGATACCCAGGACTGCTGCCGGTCTGTAGGTGTATGGTGAGGGGGGTATATGATCCCCAGGACTGCTGCCGGTCTGTAGGTGTATGGTGAGGGGGGTATATGATACCCAGGGCTGCTGCCGGTCTGTAGGTGTATGGTGAGGGGGGTATATGATCCCCAGGGCGGCTGCCGGTCTGTAGGTGTATGGTGAGGGGGGTATATGATCCCCAGGGCTGCTGCCGGTCTGTAGGTGTATGGTGAGGGGGGTATATGATACCCAGGGCTGCTGGTCTGTAGGTGTATGGTGAGGGGGGTATATGATACCCAGGGCTGCTGGTCTGTAGGTGTATGGTGAGGGGGGTATATGATCCCCAGGGCTGCTTCCGGTCTGTAGGTGTATGGTGAGGGGGGTATATGATCCCCAGGGCTGCTGCCGGTCTGTAGGTGTATGGTGAGGGGGGTATATGATACTCAGGGCTGCCGGTCTGTAGGTGTATGGTGAGGGGGGGTATATGATACCCAGGGCTGCTGGTCTGTAGGTGTATGGTGAGGGAGTATATGATACCCAGGGCTGCTGCCGGTCTGTAGGTGTATGGTGAGGGGGGTATATGATCCCCAGGGCTGCTGCCGGTCTGTAGGTGTATGGTGAGGGGGGTATATGATACCCAGGGCTGCTGCCGGTCTGTAGGTGTATGGTGAGGGGGGTATATGATACCCAGGGCTGCTGCCGGTCTGTAGGTGTATGGTGAGGGGGGTATATGATACCCAGGGCTGCTGCCGGTCTGTAGGTGTATTGTGAGGGGGGTATATGATCCCCAGGGCTGCTGCCGGTCTGTAGGTGTATGGTGAGGGGGGTATATGATCCCCAGGGCTGCTGGTCTGTAGGTGTATGGTGAGGGGGGTATATGATCCCCAGGGCTGCTGCCGGTCTGTAGGTGTATGGTGAGGGGGGTATATGGTACCCAGTGCTGCTGCTGGTCTGTAGGTGTATGGTGAGGGGGGTAAATGATACCCAGGGTGGCTGCCGGTCTGTAGGTGTATGGGGAGGGGGGTATATAATACCCAGGGTGGCTGCCGGTCTGTAGGTGTATGGGGAGGGGGGTATACGATCCCCAGGGCTGCTGCCGGTCTGTAGGTGTATGGTGAGGGGGGTATATGATCCCCAGGGCTGCTAGTCTGTAGGTGTATGGTGAGGGGGGTATATGATCCCCAGTGCTGCTGCCGGTCTGTAGGTGTATGGTGAGGGGGGTAAATGATACCCAGGGTGGCTGCCGGTCTGTAGGTGTATGGTGAGGGGGGTAAATGATACCCAGGGTGGCTGCCGGTCTGTAGGTGTATGGGGAGGGGGGTATACGATCCCCAGGGCTGCTGCCGGTCTGTAGGTGTATGGTGAGGGGGGTATATGATACCCAGGGCTGCTGCCGGTCTGTAGGTGTATGGTGAGGGGGGTATACGATACCCAGGGCTGCTGCCGGTCTGTAGGTGTATATTGAGGGGGGTATACGATCCCCAGGGCTGCTGCCGGTCTGTAGGTGTATGGTGAGGGGGGTATACGGTACCCAGGGCGGCTGCCGGTCTATAGGTGTATGGTGAGGGGGTATATGATCCCCAGGGCTGCTGCCGGTCTGTAGGTGTATGGTGAGGGGGTATATGATCCCCAGGGCTGCTGCCGGTCTGTAGGTGTATGGTGAGGGGGGTATATGGTACCCAGGGCTGCTGCCGGTCTGTAGGTGTATGGTGAGGGGGGTATATGATACCCAGGGCTGCTGTCAGTCTGTATGTGTATGGTGAGGGGGGTATATGATCCCCAGGGCTGCTGCCGGTCTGTATGTGTATGGTGAGGGGGGTATATGATCCCCAGGGCTGCTGCCGGTCTGTAGGTGTATGGTGTTCCATATATCTGGTTATCTGTCATAGATCAGGTGCTGAGAATATAGACAGCGGCTGTACAATCTGCAGAGACACAATCCATGTCATCCCAATAATGACATCACAGGTGTCGCTCCCCCACCAGCCCTGCACCAGCCCCTTACGTTCCATATATCTGGTTATCTGTCATAGATCAGGTGCTGAGAACATAGACAGGGGCTGTACAATCTGCAGAGACACAATCCATGTCATCCCAATAATGACATCACAGGTGTCACTCCCCCCAAGCCCTGCACCAGCCCCTTACGTTCCATATATCTGGTTATCTGTCATAGATCAGGTGCTAAGAACATAGACAGCGGCTGTACAATCTGCAGAGACACAATCCATGTCATCCCAATAATGACATCACAGGTGTCGCTCCCCCCACCAGCCCTGCACCAGCCCCATACGTTCCATATATCTGGTTATCTGTCATAGATCAGGTGCTGAGAACATAGACAGCGGCTGTACAATCTGCAGAGACACAATCCATGTCATCCCAATAATGACATCACAGGTGTCGCTCCCCCCCACCAGCCCTGCACCAGCCCCATACGTTCCATATATCTGGTTATCTGTCTTAGATCAGGTGCTGAGAATATAGACAGCGCCTGTACAATCTGCAGACACACAATCCATGTCATCCCAATAATGACATCACAGGTGTCGCTCCCCCCACCAGTCCTGCACCAGCCCCATACGTTCCATATATCTGGTTATCTGTCATAGATCAGGTGCTGAGAACATAGACAGGGGCTGTACAATCTGCAGAGACACAATCCATGTCATCCCAATAATGACATCACAGGCGTCGCTCCCCCCACCAGTCCTGCACCAGCCCCATACGTTCCATATATCTGGTTATCTGTCATAGATCAGGTGCTGAGAACATAGACAGGGGCTGTACAATCTGCAGAGACACAATCCATGTCATCACAATAATGACCTCACAGGCGTCGCTCCCCCCACCAGCCCTGCACCAGCCCCATACGTTCCATATATCTGGTTATCTGTCATAGATCAGGTGCTGAGAATATAGACAGCGGCTGTACAATCTGCAGAGACACAATCCATGTCATCCCAATAATGACATCACAGGTGTCGCTCCCCCCAAGCCCTGCACCAGCCCCATACGTTCCATATATCTGGTTATCTGTCATAGATCAGGTGCTAAGAACATAGACAGGGGCTGTACAATCTGCAGAGACACAATCCATGTCATCCCAATAATGACATCACAGGTGTCGCTCCCCCCACCAGCCCTGCACCAGCCCCATACGTTCCATATATCTGGTTATCTGTCATAGATCAGGTGCTGAGAACATAGACAGGGACTGTACAATCTGCAGAGACACAATCCATGTCATCCCAATAATGACATCACAGGTGTCGCTCCCCCCCACCAGCCCTGCACCAGCCCCATACGTTCCATATATCTGGTTATCTGTCATAGATCAGGTGCTGAGAATATAGACAGCAGCTGTACAATCTGCAGAGACACAATCCATGTCATCCCAATAATGACATCACAGGTGTCGCCCCACCCCCCCCCCCCCCCAGCCCTGCACGAGCCCCATACGTTCCATATATCTGGTTATCTGTCATAGATCAGGTGCTGAGAATATAGACAGCAGCTGTACAATCTGCAGAGACACAATCCATGTCATCCCAATAATGACATCACAGGCGTCGCTCCCCCCACCAGCCCCATACGTTCCATATATCTGTTATCTGTCATAGATCAGGTGCTGAGAATATAGACAGTGGCTGTACAATCTGCAGAGACACAATCCATGTCATCCCAATAATGACATCACAGGTGTCGCTCCCCCCACCAGCCCTGCACCACCCCATACGTTCCATATATCTGGTTATCTGTCATAGATCAGGTGCTGAGAATATAGACAGCGGCTGTACAATCTGCAGACACACAATCCATGTCATCCTAATAATGACATCACAGGCATCACTCCCCCCCACCAGCCCTGCACCAGCCCCATACGTTCCATATATCTGGTTATCTGTCATAGATCAGATGCTGAGAACATAGACAGCGGTTGTACAATCTGCAGAGACACAATCCATGTCATCCCAATAATGACATCACAGGTGTCGCTCCCCCCAAGCCCTGCACCAGCCCCTTACGTTCCATATATCTGGTTATCTGTCATAGATCAGGTGCTGAGAATATAGACAGCGGCTGTACAATCTGCAGAGACACAATCCATGTCATCCCAATAATGACATCACAGGTGTCGCTCCCCCCCACCAGCCCTGCACCAGCCCCATACGTTCCATATATCTGGTTATCTGTCATAGATCAGGTGCTGAGAATATAGACAGCGGCTGTACAATCTGCAGAGACACAATCCATGTCACCCCAATAATGACATCACAGGCGTCGCTCCCCCCCCACCAGCCCTGCACCAGCCCCATACGTTCCATATATCTGGTTATCTGTCATAGATCAGGTGCTGAGAACATAGACAGCGGCTGTACAATCTGCAGAGACACAATCCATGACATCCCAATAATGACATCACAGGTGTCGCTCCCCCCACCAGCCCTGCACCAGCCCCATACGTTCCATATATCTGGTTATCTGTCATAGATCAGGTGCTGAGAATATAGACAGCGGCTGTACAATCTGCAGAGACACAATCCATGTCATCCCAATAATGACATCACAGGTGCCGCTCCCCCCACCAGCCCTGCACCAGCCCCATACGTTCCATATATCTGGTTATCTGTCATAGATCAGGTGCTGAGAATATAGACAGCGGCTGTACAATCTGCAGAGACACAATCCATGTCATCCCAATAATGACATCACAGGTGTCGCTCCCCCCAAGCCCTGCACCAGCCCCTTACGTTCCATATATCTGGTTATCTGTCATAGATCAGGTGCTGAGAATATAGACAGCGGCTGTACAATCTGCAGAGACACAATCCATGTCATCCCAATAATGACATCACAGGTGTCGCTCCCCCCACCAGCCCTGCACCAGCCCCTTACGTTCCATATATCTGGTTATCTGTCATAGATCAGGTGCTGAGAACATAGACAGCGGCTGTACAATCTGCAGAGACACAATCCATGTCATCCCAATAATGACATCACAGGTGTCGCTCCCCCCAAGCCCTGCACCAGCCCCTTACGTTCCATATATCTGGTTATCTGTCATAGATCAGGTGCTGAGAATATAGACAGGGGCTGTACAATCTGCAGAGACACAATCCATGTCATCCCAATAATGACATCACAGGTGTCGCTCCCCCACCAGCCCTGCACCAGCCCCATACGTTCCATATATCTGGTTATCTGTCATAGATCAGGTGCTGAGAACATAGACAGCGGCTGTACAATCTGCAGAGACACAATCCATGTCATCACAATAATGACATCACAGGCGTCGCTCCCCCCACCAGCCCTGCACCAGCCCCATACGTTCCATATATCTGGTTATCTGTCATAGATCAGGTGCTGAGAATATAGACAGGGGCTGTACAATCTGCAGAGACACAATCCATGTCATCCCAATAATGACATCACAGGTGTCGCACCCCCCACCAGCCCTGCACCAGCCCCATACGTTCCATATATCTGGTTATCTGTCATAGATCAGGTGCTGAGAATATAGACAGCGGCTGTACAATCTGCAGAGACACAATCCATGTCATCCCAATAATGACATCACAGGTGTCGCTCCCCCCACCAGTCCTGCACCAGCCCCATACGTTCCATATATCTGGTTATCTGTCATAGATCAGGTGCTGAGAACATAGACAGCGGCTGTACAATCTGCAGAGACACAATCCATGTCATCCCAATAATGACATCACAGGTGTCGCTCCCCCCACCAGTCCTGCACCAGCCCCATACGTTCCATATATCTGGTTATCTGTCATAGATCAGGTGCTGAGAACATAGACAGGGGCTGTACAATCTGCAGAGACACAATCCATGTCATCCCAATAATGACATCACAGGTGTCGCTCCCCCCAACAGCCCTGCACCAGCCCCATACGTTCCATATATCTGGTTATCTGTCATAGATCAGGTGCTGAGAATATAGACAGTGGCTGTACAATCTGCAGAGACACAATCCATGTCATCCCAATAATGACATCACAGGTGTCGCTCCCCCCACCAGCCCTGCACCAGCCCTATACGTTCCATATATCTGGTTATCTGTCATAGATCAGGTGCTGAGAATATAGACAGTGGCTGTACAATCTGCAGAGACACAATCCATGTCACCCCAATAATGACATCACAGGTGTCGCTCCCCCCAGCAGCCCTGCACCAGCACCATACGTTCCATATATCTGGTTATCTGTCATAGATCAGGTGCTGAGAACATAGACAGCGGCTGTACAATCTGCAGAGACACAATCCATGTCATCCCAATAATGACATCACAGGTGTCGCTCCCCCCCACCAGCCCTGCACCAGCCCCATACGTTCCATATATCTGGTTATCTGTCATAGATCAGGTGCTGAGAACATAGACAGGGACTGTACAATCTGCAGAGACACAATCCATGTCATCCCAATAATGACATCACAGGTGTCGCTCCCCCCCCTTCCCCCCCAGCCCTGCACCAGCCCCATACGTTCCATATATCTGGTTATCTGTCATAGATCAGGTGCTGAGAACATAGACAGGGGCTGTACAATCTGCAGAGACACAATCCATGTCATCACAATAATGACCTCACAGGCGTCGCTCCCCCCCCACCAGCCCTGCACCAGCCCCATACGTTCCATATATCTGGTTATCTGTCATAGATCAGGTGCTGAGAATATAGACAGTGGCTGTACAATCTGCAGAGACACAATCCATGTCATCCCAATAATGACATCACAGGTGTCGCTCCCCCCCACCAGCCCTGCACCAGCCCCATACGTTCCATATATCTGGTTATCTGTCATAGATCAGGTGCTGAGAATATAGACAGCAGCTGTACAATCTGCAGAGACACAATCCATGTCATCTCAATAATGACATCACAGGTGTCGCCCCCCCCCCCCCCCCCCCAGCCCTGCACGAGCCCCATACGTTCCATATATCTGGTTATCTGTCATAGATCAGGTGCTGAGAATATAGACAGCAGCTGTACAATCTGCAGAGACACAATCCATGTCATCCCAATAATGACATCACAGGCGTCGCTCCCCCCACCAGCCCCATACGTTCCATATATCTGTTATCTGTCATAGATCAGGTGCTGAGAATATAGACAGTGGCTGTACAATCTGCAGAGACACAATCCATGTCATCCCAATAATGACATCACAGGTGTCGCTCCCCCCACCAGCCCTGCACCACCCCATACGTTCCATATATCTGGTTATCTGTCATAGATCAGGTGCTGAGAATATAGACAGCGGCTGTACAATCTGCAGACACACAATCCATGTCATCCTAATAATGACATCACAGGCATCACTCCCCCCCACCAGCCCTGCACCAGCCCCATACGTTCCATATATCTAGTTATCTGTCATAGATCAGATGCTGAGAACATAGACAGCGGTTGTACAATCTGCAGAGACACAATCCATGTCATCCCAATAATGACATCACAGGTGTCGCTCCCCCCAAGCCCTGCACCAGCCCCTTACGTTCCATATATCTGGTTATCTGTCATAGATCAGGTGCTGAGAATATAGACAGCGGCTGTACAATCTGCAGAGACACAATCCATGTCATCCCAATAATGACATCACAGGTGTCGCTCCCCCCCACCAGCCCTGCACCAGCCCCATACGTTCCATATATCTGGTTATCTGTCATAGATCAGGTGCTGAGAATATAGACAGCGGCTGTACAATCTGCAGAGACACAATCCATGTCACCCCAATAATGACATCACAGGCGTCGCTCCCCCCCCACCAGCCCTGCACCAGCCCCATACGTTCCATATATCTGGTTATCTGTCATAGATCAGGTGCTGAGAACATAGACAGCGGCTGTACAATCTGCAGAGACACAATCCATGACATCCCAATAATGACATCACAGGTGTCGCTCCCCCCACCAGCCCTGCACCAGCCCCATACGTTCCATATATCTGGTTATCTGTCATAGATCAGGTGCTGAGAATATAGACAGCGGCTGTACAATCTGCAGAGACACAATCCATGTCATCCCAATAATGACATCACAGGTGCCGCTCCCCCCACCAGCCCTGCACCAGCCCCATACGTTCCATATATCTGGTTATCTGTCATAGATCAGGTGCTGAGAATATAGACAGGGGCTGTACAATCTGCAGAGACACAATCCATGTCATCCCAATAATGACATCACAGGTGTCGCTCCCCCCACCAGCCCTGCACCAGCCCCTTACGTTCCATATATCTGGTTATCTGTCATAGATCAGGTGCTGAGAACATAGACAGCGGCTGTACAATCTGCAGACACACAATCCATGTCATCCTAATAATGACATCACAGGTGTCGCTCCCCCCACCAGCCCTGCACCAGCCCCATACGTTCCATATATCTGGTTATCTGTCATAGATCAGATGCTGAGAACATAGACAGGGGCTGTACAATCTGCAGAGACACAATCCATGTCATCCCAATAATGACATCACAGGTGTCGCTCCCCCCAAGCCCTGCACCAGCCCCTTACGTTCCATATATCTGGTTATCTGTCATAGATCAGGTGCTGAGAATATAGACAGGGGCTGTACAATCTGCAGAGACACAATCCATGTCATCCCAATAATGACATCACAGGTGTCGCTCCCCCCACCAGCCCTGCACCAGCCCCTTACGTTCCATATATCTGGTTATCTGTCATAGATCAGGTGCTGAGAACATAGACAGCGGCTGTACAATCTGCAGAGACACAATCCATGTCATCCCAATAATGACATCACAGGTGTCGCTCCCCCCAAGCCCTGCACCAGCCCCTTACGTTCCATATATCTGGTTATCTGTCATAGATCAGGTGCTGAGAATATAGACAGGGGCTGTACAATCTGCAGAGACACAATCCATGTCATCCCAATAATGACATCACAGGTGTCGCTCCCCCCACCAGCCCTGCACCAGCCCCTTACGTTCCATATATCTGGTTATCTGTCATAGATCAGGTGCTGAGAACATAGACAGCGGCTGTACAATCTGCAGAGACACAATCCATGTCATCACAATAATGACATCACAGGCGTCGCTCCCCCCACCAGCCCTGCACCAGCCCCATACGTTCCATATATCTGGTTATCTGTCATAGATCAGGTGCTGAGAATATAGACAGGGGCTGTACAATCTGCAGAGACACAATCCATGTCATCCCAATAATGACATTACAGGTGTCGCTCCCCCCACCAGCCCTGCACCAGCCCCTTACGTTCCATATATCTGGTTATCTGTCATAGATCAGGTGCTGAGAACATAGACAGGGGCTGTACAATCTGCAGAGACACAATCCATGTCATCCCAATAATGACATCACAGGTGTCGCACCCCCCACCAGCCCTGCACCAGCCCCATACGTTCCATATATCTGGTTATCTGTCATAGATCAGGTGCTGAGAATATAGACAGCGGCTGTACAATCTGCAGAGACACAATCCATGTCATCCCAATAATGACATCACAGGTGTCGCTCCCCCCACCAGTCCTGCACCAGCCCCATACGTTCCATATATCTGGTTATCTGTCATAGATCAGGTGCTGAGAATATAGACAGCGGTTGTACAATCTGCAGAGACACAATCCATGTCATCCCAATAATGACATCACAGGTGTCGCTCCACCCACCAGCCCTGCACCAGCCCCATACGTTCCATATATCTGGTTATCTGTCATAGATCAGGTGCTGAGAACATAGACAGCGGCTGTACAATCTGCAGACACACAATCCATGTCATCCCGATAATGACATCACAGGTGTCGCTCCCCCCACCAGCCCTGCACCAGCCCCTTACGTTCCATATATCTGGTTATCTGTCATAGATCAGGTGCTGAGAATATAGACAGCGGCTGTACAATCTGCAGAGACACAATCCATGTCATCGCAATAATGACATCACAGGTGTCGCTCCCCCCACCAGCCCTGCACCAGCCCCATACGTTCCATATATCTGGTTATCTGTCATAGATCAGGTGCTGAGAACATAGACAGCGGCTGTACAATCTGCAGAGACACAATCCATGTCATCCCAATAATGACATCACAGGTGTCGCTCCCCCGAGCAGCCCTGCACCACCCCCATACATTCCATATATCTGGTTATCTGTCATAGATCAGGTGCTGAGAACATAGACAGGGGCTGTACAATCTGCAGAGACACAATCCATGTCATCCCAATAATGACATCACAGGTGTCGCTCCCCCCACCAGCCCTGCACCATCCCCATACGTTCCATATATCTGGTTATCTGTCATAGATCAGGTGCTGAGAACATAGACAGCGGCTGTACAATCTGCAGAGACACAATCCATGTCATCCCAATAATGACATCACAGGCGTCGCTCCCCCCCCCCCCCAGCAGCCCTGCACCAGCCCCATACGTTCCATATATCTGGTTATCTGTCATAGATCAGGTGCTGAGAACATAGACAGCGGCTGTACAATCTGCAGAGACACAATCCATGTCATCCCAATAATGACATCACAGGTGTCGCTCCCCCGAGCAGCCCTGCACCACCCCCATACATTCCATATATCTGGTTATCTGTCATAGATCAGGTGCTGAGAACATAGACAGGGGCTGTACAATCTGCAGAGACACAATCCATGTCATCCCAATAATGACATCACAGGTGTCGCTCCCCCCACCAGCCCTGCACCATCCCCATACGTTCCATATATCTGGTTATCTGTCATAGATCAGGTGCTGAGAACATAGACAGCGGCTGTACAATCTGCAGAGACACAATCCATGTCATCCCAATAATGACATCACAGGCGTCGCTCCCCCCCCCCCCAGCAGCCCTGCACCAGCCCCATACGTTCCATATATCTGGTTATCTGTCATAGATCAGGTGCTGAGAACATAGACAGCGGCTGTACAATCTGCAGAGACACAATCCATGTCATCCCAATAATGACATCACAGGTGTCACTCCCCCCACAAGCCCTGCACCAGCCCCATACGTTCCATATATCTGGTTATCTGTCATAGATCAGGTGCTGAGAACATAGACAGCGGCTGTACAATCTGCAGAGACACAATCCATGTCATCCCAATAATGACATCACAGGTGTCGCTCCCCCCAAGCCCTGCACCAGCCCCATACGTTCCATATATCTGGTTATCTGTCATAGATCAGGTGCTGAGAACATAGACAGGGGCTGTACAATCTGCAGAGACACAATCCATGTCATCCCAATAATGACATCACAGGTGTCGCTCCACCCCAGCAGCCCTGCACCAGCCCCATACGTTCCACATATCTGGTTATCTGTCATAGATCAGGTGCTGAGAACATAGACAGGGGCTGTACAATCTGCAGAGACACAATCCATGTCATCCCAATAATGACATCACAGGTGTCGCTCCCCCCAAGCCCTGCACCAGCCCCATACGTTCCATATATCTGGTTATCTGTCATAGATCAGGTGCTGAGAACATAGACAGGGGCTGTACAATCTGCAGAGACACAATCCATGTCATCCCAATAATGACATCACAGGTGTCGCTCCCCTCACCAGCCCTGCACCAGCCCCTTACGTTCCATATATCTGGTTATCTGTCATAGATCAGGTGCTGAGAACATAGACAGCGGCTGTACAATCTGCAGAGACACAATCCATGTCATCCTAATAATGACATCACAGGTGTCGCTCCCCGCCACCAGCCCCATACGTTCCATATATCTGGTTATCTGTCATAGATCAGGTGCTGAGAACATAGACAGCGGCTGTACAATCTGCAGAGACACAATCCATGTCATCCCAATAATGACATCACAGGTGTCGCTCCCCTCACCAGCCCTGCACCAGCCCCTTACGTTCCATATATCTGGTTATCTGTCATAGATCAGGTGCTGAGAACATAGACAGCGGCTGTACAATCTGCAGAGACACAATCCATGTCATCCCAATAATGACATCACAGGTGTCGCTCCCCCCAAGCCCTGCACCAGCCCCTTACGTTCCATATATCTGGTTATCTGTCATAGATCAGGTGCTGAGAACATAGACAGCGGCTGTACAATCTGCAGAGACACAATCCATGTCATCCCAATAATGACATCACAGGTGTCACTCCCCCCAAGCCCTGCACCAGCCCCATACGTTCCATATATCTGGTTATCTGTCATAGATCAGGTGCTGAGAACATAGACAGGGGCTGTACAATCTGCAGAGACACAATCCATGTCATCCCAATAATGACATCACAGGTGTCGCTCCCCTCACCAGCCCTGCACCAGCCCCTTACGTTCCATATATCTGGTTATCTGTCATAGATCAGGTGCTGAGAACATAGACAGCGGCTGTACAATCTGCAGAGACACAATCCATGTCATCCTAATAATGACATCACAGGTGTCGCTCCCCGCCACCAGCCCCATACGTTCCATATATCTGGTTATCTGTCATAGATCAGGTGCTGAGAACATAGACAGCGGCTGTACAATCTGCAGAGACACAATCCATGTCATCCCAATAATGACATCACAGGTGTCGCTCCCCTCACCAGCCCTGCACCAGCCCCTTACGTTCCATATATCTGGTTATCTGTCATAGATCAGGTGCTGAGAACATAGACAGCGGCTGTACAATCTGCAGAGACACAATCCATGTCATCCTAATAATGACATCACAGGTGTCGCTCCCCCCCACCAGCCCCATACGTTCCATATATCTGGTTATCTGTCATAGATCAGGTGCTGAGAATATAGACAGCGGCTGTACAATCTGCAGAGACACAATCCATGTCATCCCAATAATGACATCACAGGCGTCGCTCCCCCCACCAGCCCTGCACCAGCCCCATACGTTCCATATATCTGGTTATCTGTCATAGATCAGGTGCTGAGAACATAGACAGCGGCTGTACAATCTGCAGAGACACAATCCATGTCATCCCAATAATGACATCACAGGCGTCGCTCCCCCCAAGCCCTGCACCAGCCCCATACGTTCCATATATCTGGTTATCTGTCATAGATCAGGTGCTGAGAACATAGACAGCGGCTGTACAATCTGCAGAGACACAATCCATGTCATCCCAATAATGACATCACAGGTGTCGCCCCCCCCCACCAGCCCTGCACCAGCCCCATACGTTCCATATATCTGGTTATCTGTCATAGATCAGGTGCTGAGAACATAGACAGCGGCTGTACTATCTGCAGAGACACAATCCATGTCATCCCAATAATGACATCACAGGTGTCGCTCCCCCCAGCAGCCCTGCACCAGCCCCTTACGTTCCATATATCTGGTTATCTGTCATAGATCAGGTGCTGAGAACATAGACAGCGGCTGTACAATCTGCAGAGACACAATCCATGTCATCCCAATAATGACATCACAGGCGTCGCTCCCCCCAGCAGCCCTGCACCAGCCCCATACGTTCCATATATCTGGTTATCTGTCATAGATCAGATGCTGAGAATATAGACAGCGGCTGTACAATCTGCAGAGACACAATCCATGTCATCCCAATAATGACATCACAGGTGTCGCTCCCCCCCACCAGCCCCATACGTTCCATATATCTGGTTATCTGTCATAGATCAGATGCTAAGTACAAAGAAAGTTCAAAATGTCCCTTAGCGCTTTCAAATGGACTTACACTCAAAGTAGACGGGTAAGTATCCTTCACATAAAAAGTCTGTCATACACCTTCACACTGAATGTAAGGGTTAAAATCCTCCAATGTGCGTCACGGTGTGTCCACAGTCAGTACATGGAGGAAAATATATCCTTAATGAGAGGTTCTAGAAAAGAACAAGAAATAGTGCAATACCGCTTTGCTAGAAAGGGATAACAATTTTATTATTGCACTCACAATTTAAAACTCATAAAAGACATATAGTCACCAGCCGGTGAGATGATGGGGAGGTTACACCCAGATTCTCTCCTAGATGAACATAAAGGCTCCGGAACCTCTTCAGTCATATAGGGGATTTAAGGCGAAAAGCAGATTTTTCCTCCTCCTCCAATGGAATAAAGACGTAATTCAGCCAGCCACGGGAACCACTTGCTTAATGCATTTCGGACCTTTGGGTCCTTCCTCAGAAGCATAGTGCCTCCCATGGCTGGCCAGGTTTAAATAGCTTGAAATGGCGCCAAAGGAAACTCACGTTTCCAGGCGCAGCGATCAAACAGGAAGTGTATGCGGCTACGCGTGATATGCGTTCCACCGCGACTTCCTGTTTGCGTTCCAACTCACGGAACGTCATTTCCGGGCGGGTCTCCGACATTGCAGCAGGGAGGAGCGGGAGGCAGATCTCATTGCGCTCCACCGCTTATACTTCCTGCGTGTCAGCGCCCGGAAATAGCAGCATAGTATTAACATTGCACATCTCCCAAATATTGCACATTATTTACAGAAATACAGAAATTCATATAAATTCTGATACAACGCTTTCTTTCAGATTTTTGCCATCCTCATGGAATTGATTCTTCCTTATTTCTCTTGCAAACGTCCATTCATTTTAATAGGATGAAAACGTCCATATGAAAAAGCAAGTAGAGAACAGAGGGGAAATAGGGATATCAGTATTGATTAGGTGCAAATAAATACATGATAAAAAAAAATGGATAAAAATTCATTAAAATAACACAGAAGATGATAAAACTTATAAAAACCATTTGAGCTCGAATTCACTATTAAGACCGTTTGGCACTAAGGTGTTCAGTTTAAAAATCCATCTCATTTCACACTGTGCCAAGCGTGTGTCAACAGTTTTGTTGCGCCAGGTGGCTGTGATCACTTCCAGACCGCCAAATGACTTAATACAACATTCTTTCGAATTATGGGTCTTCTTAAAGTGGGCCGGAACCGTGTGGGTTTCCAAACCCTTCCTAATATTGTACACGTGTTCCGCCAGACGTGTTTTTAAATTTCTGGTGGTTTTGCCCACGTAAAAAAGGCCACACTCACATTGTAAAAAATAAATAACATTTTTAGAATTACATGTTATAAAATCATTTACTTTAAAACTGTTGCCATTAAAAGTGAATTCTTTGGTTTTGCTAGTACCTTTGACTGTTCTACACATGAGGCACATACCGCAGCGATGAAACCCCTTTGTACGGTCACTAGTACGGGGTATAACATCTAAACTGCTCTTCACGAGTTTATCTTTCAGTGAAGGGGCCCTTCTGTAGATAAAACCTGGACGACACGGAATGGTTGGGCCTATTACTGGATCACTTTTTAGAAGATACCAATGTTTTCTAAAAATGGCCTCAACCTTTTTAAAATCTGAATTAAAATCTGTTATAAAGGACCATTCGTTACTATTCTTGGGTTTCTCTTGTGTATCACCCAGAAGGTCTTGTCTATTTACAGAGTCTGCTTTTTGTTTTGCAATTGCCAGTTCCTTTTTCTCGTACCCTTTTGCAAGGAAACGATTTGACATCGCCATTACTTGGGTTTCATATGTGTCATTCTCTGTGCAATTACGTTTTACCCGTAGGAATTGCCCATACGGTATACCTTCAAGCCAATTTTTATGGTGCTGACTGTTCCTTTCTATGTAGCTATTGGAATCAGTAGCCTTTGTATGGTTTGAGGTGCAGATCCTATTATTCTTAATATATATATTCAGATCTAAAAACACAATTTGTTCCATGCTCCAGATAAAGGTCAAGTTCAAATTAAAATCATTTAAATTCAATTTGTTAAAAAATGATAAAAGAGCAGCTTCGTCACCCTTCCATACCATAAAAACATCATCTATGTAACGTTGCCAGGAGACCAGACTTGCCCCCAGCTCTGGGCCCGACCAGATCATAAGCTCCTCCCAGTATGCCATATACAAATTAGCATAGCTGGGGGCAAATCTGGTCCCCATTGCAGTGCCCACCATCTGCAAATAAAAGCTACCATTAAAATAGAAAAAATTATTTTCTAAAATAAAAGTTATGCTTTCCAGGATGAAATTCTTTAATTTTTCTGACATGCCTGTTTTATCAAGAAAGAATTTGACTGCCATGATCCCTTTTGTGGGGTCAATAATAGTATATAATGTGGAAACGTCACCACTAACCAAAAAATGGTCATCTTCCCACTTAATTTTATCAATTTTTTGTAACACATCTTTAGTGTCTTTTAGATAGGCTTTGGTTTCTCTCACTATAGGTTGTAAGTGGTAATCTACTAAAGCAGATAAGTTGGAAGTCAGGCTGTTTGTCCCCGACACGATGGGCCTGCCGGGGGGTTCAGTCTGACTTTTATGAACCTTCGGTAATATGTACATTGTAGGTACCGAAGGTTCTTTGATCACTACAAAGTCATGTTCAGCTTTTGTGATCACTTTATCTTGTAATGCTTTGTTGACAAAAACGTCAAAGGATTTTTTAATACGTATTGACGGATCTGACTTCAATTTTTTATAGGTGTTACCACTTTCTAATTGACGATTTATTTCTTTAATATAATCATCTTTATTAAGAATGACCACCCCACCCCCCTTATCGGCGGGCTTGATAATAATTTCTTTATCTTCTTTCAGGGATTTAATGGCGTTGATTTCTTTTGATGTTAGATTAAGGTTTTTCTTTTTATCCTTTTTATTTTTTGTCATCATGCTCAATTCTTCCGTGACAATTTTGTTAAAGCTGTCAATGAAGCAGCCCTTGACATGGGAAGGGTAAAATGTGGATTTACCTCTGAATCCTGATCCGGATGGTACTCCGGTTTCAGGTTCAGGTTCCACATTTTTTTCACCAAAAAATTTCTTTATGGTAATTTTTCGTGTGAACTTTTGTAAGTCTACATAAAGTTTAAA
>NC_139218.1:3418080-3525580 GCF_055691185.1 Crinia signifera
TGACTCCCGCGATTCGCAGACCCCCCCACACAACTCCCCCCCGGAGATTCACGGCAACCCCGGGATAAATGGCACAATCAAAACACTGACATGGCTTTGGTCGACAATGAAAAAGGTTGACACGAGTCTTTGAAGATTTATTTTTCATTTTTTGATGTTTTCATATTCAGGGGAAATTTACTAAAGGAAATTTGTAAAAAATAGGTGTATTTGTATTTAGAAATACACTTATTTTTGACATTTACTATCCCGAAAATACGGCAATTCGTATTCGTATTGATAGCACATCAATACGAATACCAATTGCCGTATTTTCGGGATAGTAAATGTAAAAAATAAGTGTATTTCTAAATACAAATACACCTATTTTTTTACAAATTTCCTTTAGTAAATTTCCCCCTCATTCTCATGTGTTGACATGGACACCAATGAAGTGACACACTTGAGTCAACATTTACATGTGTTGACCTTTCTGTGTTTATTTTTCTTGTGGCGATTCGTGGCACCCCCCGCGACCCCCCCTCCCGCGATTCGCAGCACCCCCACCTTGTGACCGCCCCTCCCGCAATTCGCGGCACCCCCCTCCGCGACCTCCCCTCCCACAATTTGCGGCAACCCCACGACCCCCCTCCCGCGATTCGCGGCAACACACGGAGCCCTTCCTCCCGCGATTCTCGGCACCCCCTCCCCCCGTATGCCCACACACCCCTATCACTACCCAGCTTCCTGCTCTCCTGAACCGTAACTTCCACCACTGGGGAGTCGCTGACGCTGTTTTGCCCACATTCCCTATCATGCCTCATAGCCCAGCCTCCTGCTCTCATGCACCCGAACTCCCACCCAGTAGGAGGAGACACTGACTAAGGGCCACCATCCTGTACTCCTGTGCTGCCACGCTGGACCCTCACCACTGGCAGAAGCAGCACAGTATCTCCCACCCTTCTCATTAGTCCCCCCTTATGCCCACACACCCCTATGACTACCCAGCCTCCTGTTTTCCTGTGTCGTGACCTCCGCCAGTGGTGAGCCGCTGACTCAAAACACCCTACTATACTATTGCACACACACACACACACACCTCAACAACACACCTGAACAACATGCACACACACCCCCCCCCAACACCCACAAATGTCACTGTACCATCCACACTATCAATGTACATCTTACTCTGTAACCGCTTTTTAATTAAACAAAACAATACACACCCCCTTCCACATCATATGCTCTCTATGTAACACATTTCACCTATAACTCAAGTTCAGGTTTGCCGACCCTCCCGGAATTCCCGGGAGTCTCCCTAAAATCGGGCCCCCCTCCCGGCGTGGGTTCACCGCAAATATTTAGTATCCCCCAAATGTTATTAAAGGGGGACCGCAGCAGGAATCTCCGATCTCTGCTGCGATTCCCCCTGCACCGCCGCCGTCCGCATCCCCCATAGGTTTCTATGGGGGATGCGAAGCTGCCTGATATATCAACATCAGGAACCCGGCATCACACCCCTGGGCTATCGCCATTCTGATATGGCGATAGCCCATTGTAGCCTATGGCTGCGGGATCGCACTGCCGAGCGGGCAGTGCGGTCAGAGAGGTCGGCGGGGGTCAGCGCATAACCGTGCATGCGCTGACTCCCCGGCTTCTGGGTTAGGGCTTCGCAGGGACGGGCTCCTATCTGAACCCTGTCCCTGCGCCCTTCTAATGATACATCCCCAATATGATGCCATTTTACAATGCGATCCTGGGCGGTAATATTCCGATCATGATAAATGGGCCCCTAGATCCTCCCCACCTCTGTGACATGAAGTACCAGCAGTGACCACTAGACCATCAGAGGTGGGAGCAGACAGGGACTCGGCCATTATATATATATATATATATATATATATATATATATATATATATATATATATATATATATATATATATATATACACCCCCCCGACAGCCAATGACATCACTGTAAATCACCGCCAGTCACAGGGAAAAGGCTCTTGAACTTCCCGTATCAGGGTTTGTAACCCCGCCCTTCAAAGAGGACCAATCACAGGTCAGGACAGGTGAGCTCGGGCAGGCGTCGCTTTCACGCACCTTGGCGAAGATGACGTCATGAAAGGGGAGCGGGCGGGAATAAATTTGGGTGGAGACTCTGCGTTATACCACTCCCCCTGGGCTGCATTCTGTCGGACTCAGGGATTGTGGGGCGGGAATTGGGAGGGGCGGAGCTGATAGGCCCCTCCTCCATGCACTGTGGTCCGGGACTCCTGGAGAGGGAGGGGAACAGTGAAGGGGCGGAGCTCAGTCTCCGGCTCCTCCCCCGGGCTGTGTGCTCGCTGCTGCTGCTGCTGCTGCTGCATTCTCCCGGACACAGGAGCCGGAGGGCGCCGATCTATTCCCGGTTACCATGAGTCCCCCGCCCCTGGGCGCCGGTGCTGCTGCTGCTGCTGTGTGGTGAGTACTTGGCCAGGCTGGGGCAGATCAGTGGTGCGGGGGCTGCGCGGTCACTTTCCTGGGTAATTACTGACTTTGTGTCAGTGTATCATTGTCCGTGCCCCCTGTGCCCTATATCCCTCCTCCCCATACTGTGCCCCTATATCCCTCCTCCCCCATACTGTGCCCCTATATCCCTCCCCCATACTGTGCCCCTATATCCCTCCCCATACTGTGCACCTATATCACTCCCCCATACTGTCCCCTATATCCCTCCTCCCCCATACTGTGCCCCTATATCCCTCCCCCATACTGTGCCCCTATATCCCTCCTCCCCCATACTGTGCCCCTATATACCTCCCCCATACTGTGCCCCTATATACCTCCCCCCATACTGTGCCCCTATATACCTCCCCCATACTGTGCCCCTATATCCCTCCCCCCATACTGTGCCCCTATATACCTCCCCCATACTGTGCCCCTATATCCCTCCCCCATACTGTGACCCTATATCCCCTCCCCCATACTGTGCCCCTATATACCTCCCCCATACTGTGCCCCTATATCCCTCCTCCATACTGTGACCCTATATCCCTCCCCCATACTGTGTCCCTATATCCCTCCTCCCATACTGTGCCCCTATATCCCTCCTCCCCCATACTGTGCCCTATATCCCTCCCCATACTGTGCCCCTATATCCCTCCCCCATACTGTGCCCCTATATCCCTCCTCCCCCATACTGTGCCCCTATATACCTCCCCCATACTGTGCCCCTATATACCTCCCCATACTATGCCCCTATATACCTCCCCCATACTGTGCCCCTATATCCCTCCCCCCATACTGTGCCCCTATATACCTCCCCCATACTGTGCCCCTATATCCCTCCCCCCATACTGTGACCCTATATCCTCCCCCATACTGTGCCCCTATATACCTCCCCCATACTGTGCCCCTATATCCCTCCTCCATACTGTGACCCTATATCCTCCCCCATACTGTGCCCCTATATCCCTCCTCCCCCATACTGTGCCCCTATATCCCTCCTCCCCCATACTGTGCCCCTATATCCCTCCTCCCCCATACTGTGCCCCCAATATACCTCCCCCATACTGTGCCCCTATATCCCTCCTCCCCCATACTGTGCCCCTATATACCTCCCCCATACTGTGCCCCTATATACCTCCCCCATACTGTGCCCCTATATACCTCCCCCATACTGTGCCCCTATATACCTCCCCATACTGTGCCCCTATATCCCTCCCCCCATACTGTGCCCCTATATACCTCCCCCATACTGTGCCCCTATATCCCTCCCCCATACTGTGACCCTATATCCCTCCCCCATACTGTGCCCCTATATCCCTCCCACATACTGTGCCCCTATATCCCTCCTCCATACTGTGACCCTATATCCCTCCCCCATACTGTGACCCTATATCCCTCCTCCCCCATACTGTGCCCCTATATCTCTCCTCCTCCCCCATACTGTGCTCCTATATCCCTGCCCCATACTGTGCCCCTATATCTCTCCCCCATACTGTGCCCCTATATCTCTCCCCATACTGTGCCCCTATATACCTCCCCCATACTGTGCCCCTATATCTCTCCCCCATACTATGCCCCTATATCCCTCCCTAATACTATGCCCCTATATCCCTCCCCCATACTATGCCCCTATATACCTCCCCCATACTGTGCCCCTATATCCCTCCCCCATACTGTGCCCCTATATCCCTCCCCCCATACTGTGCCCCTATATCCCTCCCCCCATACTGTGCCCCTATATCCTCCCCCATACTGTGCCCCTATATCCCTCCCCCCATACTGTGCCCCTATATCCCTCCCCCCATACTGTGCCCTATATCCCTCCCCCCATACTGTGCCCCTATATCCCTCCCCCATACTGTGCCCCTATATCCCTCCCCCATACTGTGCCCCTATATCCCTCCCCCATACTGTGCCCCTATATTCCTCCCCCATACTGTGCCCCTATATTCCTCCCCCATACTATGCCCCTATATCCCTCCCCCGTATCGTGCCCCTATATCCCTCCTCCCCATACTGTGCCCCTATATGCCTCCTCCCCATACTGTGCCCCTACATCCCTCCTCCCCATACTGTGCCCCTACATCCCTCCTCCCCATACTGTGCCCCTACATCCCTCCTCCCAATACTGTGCCCTACATCCCTCCTCCCAATACTGTGCCCCTACATCCCTCCTCCCAATACTGTGCCCCTACATCCCTCCTCCCATACTGTGCCCCTACATCCCTCCTCCCCATACTGTGCCCCTACATTCCTCCTCCCCATACTGTGCCCCTACATTCCTCCTCCCCATACTGTGCCCCTACATTCCTCCCCATACTGTGCCCTTATATCTCTCCTCCCCATACTGTGCCCCTACATCCCTCCTCCCCATACTGTGCCCCTACATCCCTCCCTCCCCATACTGTGCCCCTACATCCTCCTCCCCATACTGTGCCCTACATCCCTCCTCCCCATACTGTGCCCCTACATCCCTCCTCCCCATACTGTGCCCCTACATCCCTCCTCCCCATACTGTGCCCCTACATCCCTCCTCCCCATACTGTGCCCTACATCCCTCCTCCCCATACTGTGCCCCTACATCCCTCCTCCCCATACTGTGCCCCTACATCCCTCCTCCCCATACTGTGCCCCTACATCCCTCCTCCCCATACTGTGCCCCTACATCCCTCCTCCCCATACTGTGCCCCTACATCCCTCCTCCCCATACTGTGCCCCTACATCCCTCCTCCCCATACTGTGCCCCTACATCCCTCCTCCCATACTGTGCCCCTACATCCCTCCTCCCATACTGTGCCCCTACATCCCTCCTCCCCATACTGTGCCCTTATATCTCTCCTCCCCATACTGTGCCCTTATATCTCTCCTCCCCATACTGTGCCCTTATATCCCCCATACTGTGCCCTTATATCCCCCATGCGTGCCCTTATATCCCCCATGCGTGCCCCTATATCCCCCATGCGTGCCCCTATATCCCCATGCGTGCCCCTATATCCCCATGCGTGCCCCTATACCCCCCATGCGTGCCCCTATATCCCCCCATGCGTGCCCCTATATCCCCCCATGCGTGCCCCTATATCCCCCATGCGTGCCCCTATATCCCCCCATGGCGTGCCCCTATATCCCCCCATGCGTGCCCCTATATCCCCCCATGCGTGCCCCTATACCCCCATGCGTGCCCCTCTATCCCCCATGCGTGCCCCTATATCCCCCATGCGTGCCCATATATCCCCCCATGCGTGCCCCTATATCCCCCCATGCGTGCCCCTATATCCCCCCATGCGTGCCCCTATATCCCCCATGCGTGCCCCTATATCCCCCCATGCGTGCCCCTATATCCCCCCATACCGTGCCCCTATATCCCTCCCCCCATACCGTGCCCCTATATCCCTCCCCCCATACCGTGCCCCTATATCCCTCCCCCCATACCGTGCCCCTATATCCCTCCCCCCATACCGCTGCCCCTATATCCCTCCCCCCATACCGTGCCCCTATATCCCTCCCCCATACTGGTGCCCCTATATCCCTCCCCCATACTGGTGCCCCTATATCCCTCCCCCCATACTGTGCCCCTATATCCCTCCCCCATACTGTGCCCCTATATCCCTCCCCCCATACTGTGCCCCTATATCCCTCCCCCATACTGTGCCCCTATATCCCTCCCCCCATACTGTGCCCCTATATCCCTCCCCCATACTGTGCCCCTATATCCCTCCCCCTCCCATACTGTGCCCCTATATCCCTCCCCGTATCGGGCCCTACATCCCTCCCTCCCCATACTGTGCCCTACATCCTCCCTCCCCCATACTGTGCCCCTACATCCCTCCTCCCCCATACGGTGCCCCTACATCCCTCCCCATACTGTGCCCCTATATCCCCCCATACCGTGCCCCTATATCCCCCATACCGTGCCCCTATATCCCCCATACGTGCCCCTATATCCCCCATACGTGCCCCTATATCCCCCATACCGTGCCCCTATATCCCTCCCCCGTATCGTGCCCCTACATCCCTCTCCCCATACTGTGCCCCTACATCCCTCCTCCCCATACTGTGCCCCTACATCCCTCCCCCATACTGTGCCCCTACATCCCTCCCCATACTGTGCCCTTATATCTCTCCTCCCATACCGTGCCCCTATATCCCCCATACCGTGCCCCTATAACCCCCATACGTGCCCTTATATCCCCCATACGTGCCCCTATATCCCATACGTGCCCCTATATCCCCATACGTGCCCCTATATCCCCCCATACGTGCCCCTATATCCCCCATACGTGCCCCTATATCCCCCCATACGTGCCCCTATATGCCCCCATACGTGCCCCTATATGCCCCCCATACGTGCCCCTATATGCCCCCCATACGTGCCCCTATAGCCCCCATACTGCCCCTATAGCCCCCCATACGTGCCCCTATATCCCCCCATACGTGCCCCTATATCCCCATACGTGCCCCTATATCCCCCATACGTGCCCCTATATCCCCCATACGTGCCCCTATATCCCCATACGTGCCCCTATATCCCCCATACCGTGCCCCTATATCCCCCCATACCGTGCCCCTATATCCCCCATACCGTGCCCTATATCCCCCCATACCGTGCCCCTATATCCCCCATACCGTGCCCCTACATCCCTCCTCCCCATACCGTGCCCCTACATCCCTCCTCCCCATACTGTGCCCCTACATCCCTCCCCCATACTGTGCCCCTACATCCCTCCCCCATACTGTGCCCTTATATCTCTCCTCCCATACCGAGCCCTATATCCCCCATACGTGCCCTTATATCCCCCATACGTGCCCTTATATCCCCATTCGTGCCCCTATATCCCCCATACCGTGCCCCTATATCCCCCCATACCGTGCCCCTATATCCCCCCATACCGTGCCCCTATATCCCCCCATACGTTCCCCTATATCCCCCCATACGTGCCCCTATATCCCCCCATGCCGTGCCCCTATATCCCCCATGCCGTGCCCCTATATCCCCCATGCCGTGCCCCTATATCCCCCTATGCCGTGCCCCTATATCTCCCCATGCCATGCCCCTATATCTCCCCATGCCGTGCCCCTATATCTCCCCATGCCGTGCCCCTATATCCCCCCATGCCGTGCCCCTATATCCCCCCATGCCGTGCCCCTGTATCCCCCCTCCCCATGCCGTGCCCCTGTATCCCTCCTCCCCATGCCGTGCCCCTGTATCCCTCCTCCCATGCCGTGCCCTGTATCCCCCCTCCCCATGCCGTGCCCCTGTATCCCTCCCTCCCCATGCCGTGCCCCTGTATCCCTCCTCCCCATGCCGTGCCCCTGTATCCCTCCTCCCCATGCCGTGCCCCTGTATCCTCTCTCCCATGCCGTGCCCCTGTATCCCTCCTCCCCATGCCGTGCCCCTGTATCCCTCCTCCCATGCCGTGCCCCTGTATCCTCCTCCCCATGCCGTGCCCCTGTATCCTCCTCCCCATGCCGTGCCCCTATAGTCCTGTCCCTGGACCAGTCCCCTGTATACCTATAGATTATAAGCTTGCAGGACCTTCCAACCTTTATGTCGGTAATCGCCCAGGGTGTCTTCTCAATGTTGATTCCAATTGTAAAACGGAACAGAATTCTGCATGCTATGTGTCTGTACAGTACTGGGCTGTGTGGGATGGCGCTGACTGCGGGCGCCTCCTGGGCTGTGTGGGATGGCGCTGCCTGCGGGCGCCTCCTCGGCTGTATGGGATGGCGCTGCCTGCGTACGTCTCCTGGGCTGTATGGGATGTCGCTGCCTGCGGGCGCCCTCCTCGGCTGTATGGGATGGCGCTGCCCGCGGGTGCCTCCTGGGCTGTATGGGATGGCGCTGCCTGCGTGTGTCTCCTGGGCTGTATGGGATGGCTCTGCCTGCGTGTGTCTCCTGGGCTGTGTGGGATGGCGCTTGCCTGCGGGCGCCTCCTCGGCTGTATGGGATGGCGCTGCCCGCGGGTGCCTCCTGGGCTGTATGGGATGGCGCTGCCTGCGTGTGTCTCCTGGGCTGTATGGGATGGCTCTGCCTGCGGGTGCCTCCTGGGCTGTATGGGATGGCGCTGCCTGTGTACATCTCCTGGGCTGTGTGGGATGGCGCTGCCTGCGTACGTCTCCTGGGCTGAGTGGGATGGCGCTGCCTGCGTACGTCTCCTGGGCTGAGTGGGATGGCGCTGCCTGCGTATGTCTCCTCGGCTGTATGGGATGGCGCTGCCTACGGGCGCCTCCTGGGCTGTATGGGATGGCGCTGCCTGCGTATGTCTCCTGGGCTGTATGGGATGGCGCTGACCGCGGACGCCTCCTGGGCTGTATGGGACATCGCTGCCCGCGTCCTGTGTATGTCTCCTGGGCTGTATGGGAGGGCGGCCCGCGGGCGCCTCCTGGGCTGTATGGGACAGCGCTGCCCACGTCCTGCGTATGTCTCCTGGCTGTAGGGGATGGCGCTGACCGCGGACGCCTCCTGGGCTGTATGGGATGGCGCTGGCTGTGTACCTGCCCAGGTGTCTGCTGAGCTCGGGTGTGCGCTGTGCTGTGTACCTGACCCGTGTGACCCGCTCGGGTGTGCGCTGTGCTGTGTACCTGCCCCGTGTGACCCGCTCGGGTGTGCGCTGTGCTGTGTACCTGCCCCGTGTGACCCGCTCGGGTGTGCGCTGTGCTGTGTACCTGCCCCGTGTGACCCGCTCGGGTGTGCGCTGTGCTGTGTACCTGCCCCGTGTGACCCGCTCGGGTGTGCGCTGTGCTGTGTACCTGCCCCAGGTGACCCGCTAAGGTGTACGCTGTGCTGTGTACCTGCCCCAGGTGACCCGCTCAGTGTGTGTGCTGTGTCTGTGACCCGCTCAGGTGTGCGCTGTGCTGTGCGCCTGCCCCGCGTGACCCGCTCAGGTGTGCGCTGTGCTGTGTACCTGCCCCGTGTGACCCGCTCAGGTGTGCGCTGTGCTGTGTACCTGCCCCGTGTGACCCTCTCAGGTGTGTGCTGTGTACCTGCCCCGTGTGACCCGCTCAGGTGTGCGCTGTGCTGTGTACCTGCCCCGTGTGACCCTCTCAGGTGTGTGCTGTGCTGTGCACCTGCCCCGTGTGACCCGCTCAGGTGTGCGCTGTGCTGTGTACCTGCCCCGTGTGACCCGCTCAGGTGTGTGCTGTGCTGTGTACCTGCCCCGTGTGACCCGCTCAGGTGTAGCGCTGTGCTGTGTACCTGCCCCGTGTGACCCTCTCAGGTGTGTGCTGTGCTGTGCGCCTGCCCCGTGTGACCCGCTCAGGTGTGCGCTGTGCTGTGCACCTGCCCCGTGTGACCCTCTCAGGTGTGTGCTGTGCTGTGCGCCTGCCCCGTGTGACCCGCTCAGGTGTGCGCTGTGCTGTGTACCTGCCCCGTGTGACCCTCTCAGGTGTGCGCTGTGCTGTGTACCTGCCCCGTGTGACCCGCTCAGGTGTGCGCTGTGCTGTGTACCTGCCCCGTGTGACCCTCTCAGGTGTGTGCTGTGCTGTGCACCTGCCCGTGTGACCCGCTCAGGTGTGCGCTGTGCTGTGTACCTGCCCCGTGTGACCCGCTCAGGTGTGCGCTGTGCTGTGTACCTGCCCCGTGTGACCCTCTCAGGTGTGTGCTGTGCTGTGCGCCTGCCCCGTGTGACCCGCTCAGGTGTGCGCTGTGCTGTGTACCTGCCCCGTGTGACCCTCTCAGGTGTGTGCTGTGCTGTGCGCCTCCCCGTGTGACCCGCTCAGGTGTGCGCTGTGCTGTGTACCTGCCCGGAGTTCCTGGTTCCCAGGTGTACAGAGTTGATGGATCTGCCTTATGTGACTTTTCTATGGTGTACAGAGCTGGGTACCCCCCCCCCCCCCCAGGTGTGTGTGCGGAGTTGGGGTACCCGGGTCAGTGTTTCTGCCCTCGGCATGCTGTGGATGGGGTGACACATGGGGGGTGAGGGACCGTGTTTGGGAGATTAATCACCGGTGGAGCAGGACGTCTGGTAACATGTGCCGACATGAAGTCTGTGAAGCTGGGTACACATATATACAATTGTCGGGCCGTTCTTCCGTTCTGGGTCGGACAGCCGTTCAATTGTATATGTGTGTACACTGTCCCGTACGAGCGATAAACGGCAAAAACTGTCTTGACCGTCCATACTCGGTCGGTCGATGGTTCTTTGCAGTTTAATTTTCATCCGACAGGACGGCCTCATATCGGAACAAAAGTGCAGTGTGTACACACGTTCGACCGATATGCTGCCGTCCTTGCGACTATACTGCCAAAGCTGGAACGCCCATGTGGGCGTTCCATAGCTACATGATCTCTCCTACAGATATAGTTACACTATAATAAGTACATTGCATTCAGAACGCACACATGAATAAATCATGTGTGGAGGTGACAGGGTTAATATAGTTCACAGGAGCCGCGGCTCCGCTGCTCATGATATATCAGGCTGTCACAACATAAAGGAATTTAAGAGGCACAAGCAGACAGACAATAGCCCTTAAGGATAATACAAGGCACAGTTGCTAATATTTCAATATGCATTACATAATGTGACACACACGGAGCACCAAACTTCTATAAAGCCGGGTATGCGACTAGTCAGTTTGCGGTAGTCACCCTGCTTAACTGCTATAAAGCCGGGTATGCGAGTATAGTCAGTTTGCGGTAGTCACCCTGTAGTCGCATACCCGGCTTTATAGCAGTTTGGCAGGGTGACTACCGCAAACTGACTAGTCGCATACCCGGCTTTATAGCAGTTTGGTGCTCCGTGTGTGTCACATAATGCATATTGTTTTGTAATAGCCACATTAACAGGAATTTAGATTAAGTTCCCCAATAAACCCCCAGCAGCTGCTACGCTGAATCTCGGGGTACTCTCTTGGACACCTGGGAAAGTAGGTTATACTTCCTATTGGCTGCCCAGGGAAGTGGGTGGATGTGTGCCGCTCAATATCAAGGAGTAAAATGCTGTCCTTTTTCTTTCTTTTATTTTACAATCGATGTACTGTTGTATATGAGAACGTTTTCATAATAACATTAAATTGTGATAATATTTGCCTCAGAAATGACGCTTATATACTACCAAACCTGTCTGAATGCTGCTTAGACTGTGTCAAGCCGCATAGCTGTTAAATCATTACAGCTAAATGTAAGCGTCCATTATAAAATATACGTAATTTGCCTTGGTACATGGGATCCTTTATACACGATACCCACGAAATATTTGACTGTCTAGTGCAGCCGGGACTGTTCACATATTGAAAGCCGCTGAACAGAGTTATATCCATTTAATAGCGTCTTCCACTAATAGTAGTAATAACTGCAGTATATATTATTGAACAAACCGGACTGACACTAGATCAGTCACAGCATCAGCTACAATTATTGGTAACACATATTCTGACCTGCAAGCGGGACCTACAAGTATAGCCGGTAGCTGTAGCGCGTGTCATGAATGGAAGCGGTGGGAAGGCAGAGCGGTACCCGGGCAGCTTACACTATGGAGGCGCCCGTATAGTCGGGAAACAGTCGCCTCAGACTTCCTGTCACAGTGATAGCGCCGCTGCCCCGGGTCCCATAGTCGTGGAGCACCCACCAGTGACCGTGGTGCAGCGACGGGGGAGCGGAGTAGGCAGCACGGATGCAGGGGCACAGAGGAATGCCGGCCTGATGCACAGCGGGTATAGGGAGAAACCTCCATTTCCCCAGCACTCCACATATATTTTAATGGGGGATACTCTCCCCTCTGCGCAGCTCAGTCTGACTGACTGTTCATGCAGCCGGCAGAGCACATCGCAGGGATGCTCTCCTCTCCCTGCAGGCGCCTAATTATAAATGCTGGTGAAACAGCAGAGCTTCCAGAACATCAAGCCCATGAGGGACCAGATCATCAGGGTGAAGAGGTATGAGAAGCTGCCCATGATACCACAGAGTAACATAATGTGTACCATGTCTGGGAAATTCATGTTCAGAACAAACTGCTATAAAGCCGGGTATGCGACTACAGGGTGACTACCGCAAACTGACTATACTCGCATACCCGGCTTTATAGTGTGTGTCACATTATGTAATGCATATTGTTTTGTAATAGCCACATTAACATTCACCATTTTCAGACATTATATGTGCACATACCCTTTTATCTAATATTGTTACATGTGTTGCTTCCAATTGTTACCATCTAGACTTGTTTTGACAACATTGTAACATTGCACTATTACTGATTAAATAAACTGTGTTCAGTATATTCACCTCATAAATCTCCCCTTTTTATTTCTGATATCATTTGCTGCTACACATTTACAGCTAATATGCATGTTCGTCCAGCCATTACAACTTCATGAATGGAATCTATGTACTTATTATAGTGTAACTATTGTAGTTCATTATTTCTATAAAGCCGGGTATGCGACTAGTCAGTTTGCGGTAGTCACCCTGCCAAACTGCTATAAAGCCGGGTATGCGACTACAGGGTGACTACCGCGAACTGACTATACTCGCATACCCGGCTTTATAGAAGTTTGGCAGGGTGACTACCGCAAACTGACTAGTCGCATACCCGGCTTTATAGAAGTTTGGTGCTCCGTGTGTGTCACATTATGTAATGCATATTGAAATATTAGCACTGTGCCTTGTATTATCCTTGGCCATTTTAAGGGCTATTGTCTGTCTGCTTGTGCCTCTCAATTTAACTGCGGGAACCAGACCAGCATTTCTATACTGAAGTTTAGTAGACGCGTACCCCGTCACTTTTGTTTAGGTTCTGTACTCACGCCTCTTTGTTTTGGTATGCCCTTAACCCAGCCCATTATGATAATTTTGTTCATATATATCGTGTCAAAAGCCCAAATCGAGAGAGTGTGTACGGTGGTACAATCTTTTTCTTGCGACTGTTTGGACGGGAGTACATCGGACGTCGCAAGTAAAATTGTACAGGTGTGTACGCGTGATCGGCTGTTGTTTGTGGATGGTCCGACGGGAGTACAGTCGGCCAAACGGTTGGATTGTATATATGTGTACCCAGCTTTACATCTGATACATCCACACGCCAGCCGGAGCTTACAATCTAGTGGTGTTACACCCCGAGGTTTCTGTATGGAGTAGTAGATGCCGGTCACCTCCTCCCGCCGAGGTGCACAGTGATGGGTGTCCGGGATACCAGGAGTAGGGTCACACGTTCCCTGTGCTCAGGGGGCTGCAGACTGTGGGGGAGGAGGGTTCTCAGATTTCCTGCTGCAGACACAAAGGGTCCCCCCCCCCTCTCCCCTCCTTACCCTTGTCTGCCCCTCCCCCTCCTTACCCCTTGTCTGCCCCCCCTCCCCCAAACTACTGTGTAATTGCTGGGAATGTCCTGCGCTAGCCACACGGAACCCAATCCCCTTTACTGTCTGAACCCAAGAGGCGCTGCAGCAGTTGCTGGATCTTGTACAGAGTGTATTAATGATGATATTATATCCCCAGGCTCTGTGCAAGTGGCAGTAATAAGCGGGAGAGATAAAGTACCGACCAATCAGCTGCTGTCACCCTGTATGTACTGCAATCAGATATAGAGCATGCGGAGCGCTCCGCAGCATCACACAGCCAAGATGTTACTGCAATCAGATATAGAGCATGCGGAGCGCTCCGCAGCATCACACAGCCTAGATGTACTGCAATCAGATATAGAGCATGTTTAGCGCTCCGCAGCATCACACAGCCTAGATGTACTGCAATCAGATATAGAGCATGCGGAGCGCTCCGCAGCATCACACAGCCTAGATGTACTGCAATCAGATATAGAGCATGCGGAGCGCTCCGCAGCATCACACAGCCTAGATGTACTGCAATCAGATATAGAGCATGCGGAGCGCTCCGCAGCATCACACAGCCAAGATGTACTGCAATCAGATATAGAGCATGTTTAGCGCTCCGCCAGCATCACACAGCCTAGATGTACTGCAATGCAGATATAGAGCATGCGGAGCGGCTCCGCAGCATCACACAGCCTAGATGTACTGCAATCAGATATAGAGCATGCGGAGCGCTCCGCAGCATCACACAGCCAAGATGTACTGCAATCTGATAAAGAGCAGCATGCGGAGCGCTCCGCAGCATCACACAGCCAAGATGTACTGCAATCCGATATAGAGCATGCGGAGCGCTCCGCAGCATCACACAGCCTGTATATACTGCAATCCGATATAGAGCATGCGGAGCGCTCCGCAGCATCACACAGCAAAGATGTACTGCAATCAGATATAGAGCATGCGGAGCGCTCCGCAGCATCACACAGCCTGTATATACTGCAATCAGATATAGAGCATGCGGAGCGCTCCGCAGCACAAGGTGTACTGCAATCAGATATAGAGCATGCGGAGCGCTCCGCAGCGTCACACAGCCTGTATATACTGCAATCAGATATAGAGCATGCGGAGCGCTCCGCAGCATCACACAGCCAAGGTGTACTGCAATCAGATATAGAGCATGCGGAGCGCTCCGCAGCGGCACACAGCCAAGATGTACTGCAATCAGATATAGAGCATGTATCACTAAGCCTGGTCTATAGCGTGTGCAGAGCGCTCCGCAGTATCACTGAGCGTGTACAGAGCGCTCCGCAGTATCACTGAGCCTGGCCTATAGCGTGTACAGAGCGCTCTGCAGTATCACTAAGCCTGGTCTATAGCGTGTACAGAGCGCTCCGCAGTATCACTAAGCCCGGTCTATAGCGTGTACAGAGCGCTCCGCAGTATCACTGAGCCTGGTCTATAGCGTGTACAGAGCGCTCCGCAGTATCACTGAGCCTGGCCTATAGCGTGTACAGAGCGCTCCGCAGTATCACGGAGCCTGGCCTATAGCGTGTACAGAGCGCTCCGCAGTATCACTGAGCCTGGCCTATAGCGTGTACAGAGCGCTCCGCAGTATCACTGAGCCTGGCCTATAGCGTGTACAGAGCGCTCCGCAGTATCACTGAGCCCGGTCTATAGCGTGTACAGAGCGCTCCGCAGTATCACTGAGCCTGGCCTATAGCGTGTACAGAGCGCTCCGCAGTATCACGGAGCCTGGTCTATAGCGTGTACAGAGCGCTCCGCAGTATCACGGAGCCTGGCCTATAGCGTGTACAGAGCGCTCCGCAGTATCACTGAGCCTGGCCTATAGCGTGTACAGAGCGCTCCGCAGTATCACTGAGCCTGGTCTATAGCGTGTACAGAGCGCTCCGCAGTATCACTGAGCCTGGTCTATAGCGTGTACAGAGCGCTCCGCAGTATCACGGAGCCTGGCCTATAGCGTGTACAGAGCGCTCCGCAGTATCACTAAGCCCGGTCTATAGCGTGTACAGAGCGCTCCGCAGTATCACTGAGCCTGGCCTATAGCGTGTACAGAGCGCTCTGCAGTATCACTGAGCCTGGCCTATAGCGTGTACAGAGTGCTCTGCAGTATCACGGAGCCTGGTCTATAGCGTGTACAGAGCGCTCCGCAGTATCACTGAGCCTGGCCTATAGCGTGTACAGAGCGCTCCGCAGTATCACGGAGCCTGGTCTATAGCGTGTACAGAGCGCTCCGCAGTATCACGGAGCCTGGCCTATAGCGTGTACAGAGCGCTCCGCAGTATCACTGAGCCTGGCCTATAGCGTGTACAGAGCGCTCCGCAGTATCACTGAGCCTGGTCTATAGCGTGTACAGAGCGCTCCGCAGTATCACTGAGCCTGGTCTATAGCGTGTACAGAGCGCTCCGCAGTATCACTAAGCCCGGTCTATAGCGTGTACAGAGCGCTCCGCAGTATCACGGAGCCTGGCCTATAGCGTGTACAGAGCGCTCCGCAGTATCACTAAGCCCGGTCTATAGCGTGTACAGAGCGCTCCGCAGTATCACGGAGCCTGGCCTATAGCGTGTACAGAGTGCTCTGCAGTATCACTAAGCCTGGTCTATAGCGTGTACAGAGCGCTCCGCAGTATCACTGAGCCTGGCCTATAGCGTGTACAGAGCGCTCTGCAGTATCACTGAGCCTGGCCTATAGCGTGTACAGAGTGCTCTGCAGTATCACGGAGCCTGGTCTATAGCGTGTACAGAGCGCTCCGCAGTATCACTGAGCCTGGCCTATAGCGTGTACAGAGCGCTCCGCAGTATCACGGAGCCTGGTCTATAGCGTGTACAGAGCGCTCCGCAGTATCACGGAGCCTGGCCTATAGCGTGTACAGAGCGCTCCGCAGTATCACTGAGCCTGGCCTATAGCGTGTACAGAGCGCTCCGCAGTATCACTGAGCCTGGTCTATAGCGTGTACAGAGCGCTCCGCAGTATCACGTAAGCCCGGTCTATAGCGTGTACAGAGCGCTCCGCAGTATCACGGAGCCTGGTCTATAGCGTGTACAGAGCGCTCCGCAGTATCACGGAGCCTGGCCTATAGCGTGTACAGAGCGCTCCGCAGTATCACTGAGCCTGGCCTATAGCGTGTACAGAGCGCTCCGCAGTATCACTGAGCCTGGCCTATAGCGTTTACAGAGCGCTCCGCAGTATCACTGAGCCTGGTCTATAGCGTGTACAGAGCGCTCCGCAGTATCACTGAGCCTGGCCTATAGCGTGTACAGAGCGCTCCGCAGTATCACGGAGCCTGGCCTATAGCGTGTACAGAGCGCTCCGCAGTATCACTGAGCCTGGCCTATAGCGTGTACAGAGCGCTCCGCAGTATCACTGAGCCCGGTCTATAGCGTGTACAGAGCGCTCCGCAGTATCACGGAGCCTGGTCTATAGCGTGTACAGAGCGCTCCGCAGTATCACGGAGCCTGGTCTATAGCGTGTACAGAGCGCTCCGCAGTATCACTGAGCCTGGCCTATAGCGTGTACAGAGCGCTCCGCAGTATCACTGAGCCTGGCCTATAGCGTGTACAGAGCGCTCCGCAGTATCACTAAGCCCGGTCTATAGCGTGTACAGAGCGCTCCGCAGTATCACTAAGCCCGGTCTATAGCGTGTACAGAGCGCTCCGCAGTATCACGGAGCCTGGTCTATAGCGTGTACAGAGCGCTCCGCAGTATCACTGAGCCTGGCCTATAGCGTTTACAGAGCGCTCCGCAGTATCACTGAGCCTGGCCTATAGCGTGTACAGAGCGCTCCGCAGTATCACTGAGCCTGGTCTATAGCGTGTACAGAGCGCTCCGCAGTATCACGGAGCCTGGTCTATAGCGTGTACAGAGCGCTCTGCAGTATCACGGAGCCTGGTCTATAGCGTGTACAGAGCGCTCCGCAGTATCACTGAGCCTGGCCTATAGCGTGTACAGAGCGCTCCGCAGTATCACTGAGCCTGGCCTATAGCGTGTACAGAGCGCTCCGCAGTATCACTGAGCCTGGCCTATAGCGTGTACAGAGTGCTCTGCAGTATCACTGAGCCTGGCCTATAGCGTGTACAGAGCGCTCCGCAGTATCACTGAGCCTGGTGTACAGAGCGCTCCGCAGTATCACTGAGCCTGGCCTATAGCGTGTACAGAGCGCTCCGCAGTATCACTTAGCCCGGTATATAGCGTGTACAGAGCGCTCCGCAGTATCACTGAGCCTGGCCTATAGCGTGTACAGAGCGCTCCGCAGTATCACTTAGCCCGGTATATAGCGTGTACAGAGCGCTCCGCAGTATCACTGAGCCTGGTGTACAGAGCGCTCCGCAGTATCACTGAGCCTGGTGTACAGAGCGCTCCGCAGTATCACTGAGCCTGGCCTATAGCGTGTACAGAGCGCTCCGCAGTATCACTGAGCCTGGTGTACAGAGCGCTCCGCAGTATGACACCGCACTTTTGGCCATGGGTGTATTGCAGCTGAGGTTGTAGGAATGGGTATATAGATGGTGAATGTCTTGGCAGCCCTGATCTCTGTGCAGCACCACCCAGAGGCCGCTGGCTGCTATTACATGCCAGGCTGCGGTGACCTGGGGCAGGGTGTGTGATCCTCTCCCAATGTTGCACTGATTCCTTTCCCATGGAAGCAGCTGATGGGGGCGTGGCGCAGCCTCTGGGTGACTCACCTGGTGCTCACACTTCCCCCAGGTGCTGCGAGTGGTGAGAGCACCAGGCCACCCGTCTGTTAACCCTCGCTGGCTGTGGTGCCTGCACGCACTGCTCTGGGTATGGGGTGAGGTGACCCTAGGTGGTGGGTGCTGGCTGCTCGCAGGCTGTAGTGTGGAGGGGCAGCATGCCCGCTGTGTATGGGTTACTATGGCAGGGGCAGGAGGATAAAGCAGTGAGCCCCCGGGCTGTAGTGGGGGCAGCATGCCCGCTGTGTATGGGTTACTATGGCAGGGGCAGGAGGATAAAGCAGTGAGCCCCCGGGCTGTAGTGGGGGCAGCATGCCCGCTGTGTATGGGTTACTATGGCAGGGGCAGGAGGATAAAGCAGTGAGCCCCCGCGCTGTAGTGGGGGCAGCATGCCCGCTGTGTATGGGTTACTATGGCAGGGGCAGGAGGTTAAAGCAGTGAGTCCCCTGGCTGTAGTGGGGGCAGCATGCCCGCTGTGTACGGGTTACTATGGCAGGGGCAGGAGGATAAAGCAGCGAGCCCCCAGGCTGTAGTGTGGGCAGCATGCCCGCTGTGTACGGGTTACTATGGCAGGGGCAGGAGGATAAAGCAGCGAGCCCCCAGGCTGTAGTGTGGGGGGGGGGGGCAGCATGCCCGCTGTGTATGGGTTACTATGGCAGGGGCAGGAGGATAAAGCAGTGAGCCCCCAGGCTGTAGTGTGGAGGGGCAGCATGCCCGCTGTGTACGGGTTACTATGGCAGGGGCAGGAGGATAAAGCAGTGAGCCCCGGGCTGTAGTGTGGAGGGGCAGCATGCCCGCTGTGTATGTGTTACTATGGCAGGGGCAGGAGGTTAAAGCAGTGAGCCCCCAGGCTGTAGTGTGGAGGGGCAGCATGCCCGCTGTGTACGGGTTACTATGGCAGGGGCAGGAGGATAAAGCAGCGAGCCCCCAGGCTGTAGTGTGGGGGGGGGCAGCATGCCCGCTGTGTATGGGTTATTATGGCAGGGGCAGGAGGATAAAGCAGTGAGCCCCCGGACTGTAGTGTGGAGGGGCAGCATGCCCGCTGTGTACGGGTTACTATGGCAGGGGCAGGAGGATAAAGCAGTGAGCCCCCGGGCTGTAGTGTGGAGGGGCAGCATGCCCGCTGTGTATGGGTTACTATGGCAGGGGCAGGAGGATAAAGCAGTGAGCCCCCGGGCTGTAGTGTGGAGGGGCAGCATGCCCGCTGTGTATGGGTTATTATGGCAGGGGCAGGAGGATAAAGCAGTGAGCCCCCGGACTGTAGTGGGGGCAGTATGCCCGCTGTGTACATTGGCAGGAGGATAAAGCAGCAAGCCCCCAGGCTGTAGTGTGTGTGTGTGTGGGGGGGGGGGGGGGGGGGGGGGGGTAGCATGCCCGCTGTGTACATTGGCAGGAGGAAAACTCTCACACTCCGCAGCCATTCTCCAGAACTGGAAATACCAGATGTCAGATTGTACCTGCAGCTTCCCGGTGTGATATGGGAATAATCCTTCCCAGCGTCGGCACCGGTCCCGGTTCCCACCCTTCCCTATCACTACCTGCAGCGTCCTCCTATATAGTGCTCTGTCGCTGCGTGTAGGGGACCGCTCTGGTAACCTGCGGTTAGGGGACCCCGCTCTGGTTACCTGCGTATAGGGGCCCCGCTCTGTCGCTGCGTGTAGGGGACCGCTCTGGTTACCTGCGGCTAGGGGGCACCGCTCTGGTTACCTGCGTATAGGGGCCCCGCTCTGGTTACCTGCGGCTAGGGGGCCCCGCTCTGTCGCTGCGTGTAGGGGACCGCTCTGGTTACCTGCGGCTAGGGGGCCCCGCTCTGGTTACCTGCGTATAGGGGCCCCGCTCTGGTTACCTGCGGCTAGGGGGCCCCGCTCTGGTTACCTGTGGTTAGGGGATCCCGCTCTGGTTACCTGCGGTTAGGGGATCCCGCTCTGGTTACCTGCGGTTAGGGGATCCCGCTCTGGTTACCTGCGGTTAGGGGATCCCGCTCTGGTTACCTGCGGTTAGGGGCCCCGCTCTGGTTACCTGCGGCTAGGGGGCCCCGCTCTGGTTACCTGCGGCTAGGGGGCCCCGCTCTGGTTACCTGCGGCTAGGGGGCCCCGCTCTGGTTACCTGCGGCTAGGGGGCCCCGCTCTGGTTACCTGCGGCTAGGGGGCCCCGCTCTGGTTACCTGCGGCTAGGGGGCCCCGCTCTGGTTACCTGCGGCTAGGGGGCCCCGCTCTGGTTACCTGCGGCTAGGGGGCCCCGCTCTGGTTACCTGCGGCTAGGGGCCCCGCTCTGTCGCTGCGTGTAGGGGACCGCTCTGGTTACCTGCGGCTAGGGGGCACCGCTCTGGTTACCTGCGTATAGGGGCCCCGCTCTGGTTACCTGCGGCTAGGGGGCCCCGCTCTGGTTACCTGCGGCTAGGGGGCCCCGCTCTGGTTACCTGCGGCTAGGGGGCCCCGCTCCTGCCCATGGGATGCCTGCCGTGTTTCTGGGTTACTGTACACGGATCTGTGGATCCCCCATCTTCTAAGCTTTTTGTCCCCATTGTGTGTCATAAGGGGTTGTGGAACCGGATTGTGATCTTGCCACCCCTTGTGTTATGCGAGAGATCATTGTGTGTCTGTCCCTGTTGTGTGACGTTTGTGTCTCTGTCGCTGATGTGTGTGTGTGTGTGTGTGTGTGTGTGTATCTGTCGCTGTTGTGTGACGTGTGTGTGTCTCTGTCGCTGTTGTGTGACGTGTGTGTGTGTCTCTGTCGCTGTTGTGTGACGTGTGTGTGTGTCGCTGTTGTGTGACGTGTGTGTCTCTGTCGCTGTTGTGTGACGTGTGTGTCTCTGTCGCTGTTGTGTGACGTGTGTGTGTGTCGCTGTTGTGTGACGTGTGTGTGTGTCGCTGTTGTGTGACGTGTGTGTGTGTGTGTCTCTGTCGCTGTTGTGTGACGTGTGTGTGTGTGTGTATCTGTCGCTGTTGTGTGACGTGTGTGTCTCTGTCGCTGTTGTGTGACGTGTGTGGGTCTCTGTCGCTGTTGTGTGACGTGTGTGTGTATCTGTCACTGTTGTGTGACGTGTGTGTGTATCTGTCGCTGTTGTGTGACGTGTGTGTGTATCTGTCGCTGTTGTGTGACGTGTGTGTGTATCTGTCGCTGTTGTGTGACGTGTGTGTGTATCTGTCGCTGTTGTGTGACGTGTGTGTGTATCTGTCGCTGTTGTGTGACGTGTGTGTGTATCTGTCGCTGTTGTGTGACGTGTGTGTGTATCTGTCGCTGTTGTGTGACGTGTGTGTCTGTCGCTGTTGTGTGACGTGTGTGTCTGTCGCTGTTGTGTGACGTGTGTGTGTATCTGTCGCTGTTGTGTGACGTGTGTGTATCTGTCGCTGTTGTGTGACGTGTGTGTCTGTCGCTGTTGTGTGAAGTGTGTGTCTGTCGCTGTTGTGTGACGTGTGTGTCTGTCGCTGTTGTGTGACGTGTGTGTGTCTCTGTCGCTGTTGTGTGACGTGTGTGTGTGTGTCTGTCGCTGTTGTGTGACGTGTGTGTGTCTGTCGCTGTTGTGTGACGTGTGTGTGTCTGTCGCTGTTGTGTAACATGTGTGTGTCTCTGTCGCTGTTGTGTGACGTGTGTGTCTGTCGCTGTTGTGTGACGTGTGTGTCTGTCGCTGTTGTGTGACGTGTGTGTCTGTCGCTGTTGTGTGACGTGTGTTTGTCTGTCGCTGTTGTGTGACGTGTGTGTGTGTGTCTCTGTCGCTGTTGTGTGACGTGTGTGTGTGTCTGTCGCTGTTGTGTGACGTGTGGGTGTCTCTGTCGCTGTTGTGTGACGTGTGTGTCGCTGTTGTGTGACGTGTGTCTGTCTCTGTCGCTGTTGTGTGACGTGTGTGTGTCTGTCGCTGTTGTGTGACGTGTGTGTGTCTGTCGCTGTTGTGTGACGTGTGTGTGTCTGTCGCTGTTGTGTGACGTGTGTGTGTCGCTGTTGTGTGATGTGTGTCTGTCTCTGTCGCTGTTGTGTGACGTGTGTGTGTCGCTGTTGTGTGACGTGTGTGTGTCTCTGTCGCTGTTGTGTGACGTGTGTGTGTGTGTCTGTCGCTGTAGTATGACGTGTGTGTGTCTCTGTCGCTGTTGTGTGACGTGTGTGTCTCTGTCGCTGTTGTGTGACGTGTGTGTCTTTGTCGCTGTTGTGTGACGTGTGTGTGTCTCTGTCGCTGTTGTGTGACGTGTGTGTGTGTGTGTCTCTCTGTCGCTGTTGTGTGACGTGTGTGTGTGTGTGTCTCTCTGTCGCTGTTGTGTGACGTGTGTGTGTGTCTGTCGCTGTTGTGTGACGTGTGTGTGTCTCTGTCGCTGTTGTGTGACGTGTGTGTCTCTGTCGCTGTTGTGACGTGTGTGTCTCTGTCGCTGTTGTGTGACGTGTGTGTGTCTCTGTCGCTGTTGTGTGACGTGTGTGTGTGTGTGTCTCTCTGTCGCTGTTGTGTGACGTGTGTGTGTGTGTCTCTCTGTCGCTGTTGTGTGACGTGTGTGTGTGTGTGTCTGTCGCTGTTGTGTGACGTGTGTGTGTGTCTGTCGCTGTTGACGTGTGTGTGTGTGTGTCTCTTTCGCTGTTGTGACGTGTGTGTGTGTGTCTCTGTCGCTGTTGTGACGTGTGTGTGTGTGTGTGTGTCTCTGTCGCTGTTGTGACGTGTGTGTGTGTGTCTGTCGCTGTTGTGTGACGTGTGTGTGTGTGTGTGTCTGTCGCTGTTGTGTGGCGTGTGTGTGTGTGTGTCTCGGTCGCTCTTGTGTGACGTGTGTGTGTCTCTGTCGCTGTAGTGTGTGTGTGTGTGTGTGTGTGTGACTGTCCCTGTTGTGGTGTGTGTGTGTGACTGTCCCTGTTGTGTAGCTCCCAGCTGTCTGTCACAGTAGAGCGTGTCCTGACATGGGAGAGTACAGTGTGTGTGTGTGTGTGTGTGTGTCTCTGTCGCTGTTGTGTGACGTGTGTGTGTCGCTGTTGTGTGACGTGTGTCTGTCTCTGTCGCTGTTGTGTGACGTGTGTGTGTGTCGCTGTTGTGTGACGTGTGTGTGTGTCTGTCGCTGTTGTGTGACGTGTGTGTGTGTCTGTCGCTGTTGTGTGACGTGTGTGTCTCTGTCGCTGTTGTGTGACGTGTGTGTCTCTGTCGCTGTTGTGTGACGTGTCTCTCTGTCGCTGTTGTGTGACGTGTCTCTCTGTCGCTGTTGTGTGACGTGTGTGTGTCTCTCTGTCGCTGTTGTGTGACGTGTGTGTGTCTCTCTGTCGCTGTTGTGTGACGTGTGTGTGTGTCTCTCTGTCGCTGTTGTGTGACGTGTGTGTGTGTGTCTCTGTCGCTGTTGTGTGACGTGTGTGTGTCTCTTTCGCTGTTGTGACGTGTGTGTGTGTGTCTCTGTCGCTGTTGTGACGTGTGTGTGTGTCTCTGTCGCTGTTGTGACGTGTGTGTGTGTCTCTGTCGCTGTTGTGACGTGTGTGTGTGTCTGTCGCTGTTGTGTGGCGTGTGTGTCTCGGTCGCTCTTGTGTGACGTGTGTGTGTCTCTGTCGCTGTAGTGTGTGTGTGTGTGACTGTCCCTGTTGTGGTGTGTGTGTGTGTGTGTGACCCTGTTGTGTAGCTCCCAGCTGTCTGTCACAGTAGAGCATGTCCTGACACGGGAGAGTACAGTGTGTGTCGGTAGATAGGCGCAGCGTGGGAAAGCAGTGACACACGGCAGTGACGACGTCGCACTTTTGTTATATACAGTGAGAACCTTTCATGGTCTCCATAATTGTGCTGAATCTCCATCTGAGTCATACAAACATTCCACTGCGCTGCCAGGACAGAACCTCTAGGACCGGTGTCGGGTGTGGCCCCTGAGCTTTGTCGTCAATCTGTCACACCCGGCTTCGGCCCGTGGATGTTGGTGGCTGGAGGCTGTAGGGATCACTGTGGGACCATTACCTGGTGGTCACGGACCTCTGTATGAGTCTGGTTACACCGTAGACCACCATAGCGCTCACCCGGTGGTCACCCCAGCGACGGCGCGTGTCACCCGATAACACTACAGTAATATCGGGCGGTAGTGATCCGTAAGTCTATGACTAGCGACAGTCTGGTACCCGGATATGGGCCCGTCCTAGTGACTGTGGGGCTGCTGTCTGGTACGCGGGTATGGGCCCGTCCTAGTGACTGTGGGGCTGCTGTCTGGTACCCGGATATGGCCCGTCCTAGTGACTGTGGGGCTGCTGTCTGGTACCCGGTTATGGCCCATCCTAGTGACTGTGGGGCTGCTGTCTGGTAACCGGATATGGGCCCGTCCTAGTGACTGTGGGGCTGCTGTCTGGTACCCGGGTATGGGCCCGTCCTAGTGACTGTGGGGCTGCTGTCTGGTAACCGGATATGGGCCCGTCCTAGTGACTGTGGGGCTGCTGTCTGGTACCCGGATGTGGGCCCGTCCTAGTGACTGTGGGGCTGCTGTCTGGTACCCGGATATGTGCCCATCCTAGTGACTGTGGGGCTGCTGTCTGGTACGCGGGTATGGGCCCGTCCTAGTGACTGTGGGGCTGCTGTCTGGTACCCGGATGTGGGCCCTTCCTAGTGACTGTGGGGCTGCTGTCTGGTACCCGGATGTGGGCCCGTCCTAGTGACTGTGGGGCTGCTGTCTGGTACCCGGATGTGGGCCCGTCCTAGTGACTGTGGGGCTGCTGTCTGGTACCCGGGTATGGGCCCGTCCTAGTGACTGTGGGGCTGCTGTCTGGTACCCGGATATAGGCCCGTCCTAGTGACTGTGGGGCTGCTGTCTGGTACCCGGATATGGGCCCGTCCTAGTGACTGTGGGGCTGCTGTCTGGTACCCGGTTATGGCCCGTCCTAGTGACTGTGGGGCTGCTGTCTGGTACGCGGGTATGGGCCCGTCCTAGTGACTGTGGGGCTGCTGTCTGGTACCCGGATATAGGCCCGTCCTAGTGACTGTGGGGCTGCTGTCTGGTACCCGGATATGGGCCCGTCCTAGTGACTGTGGGGCTGCTGTCTGGTACCCGGTTATGGCCCGTCCTAGTGACTGTGGGGCTGCTGTCTGGTACCCGGTTATGGCCCGTCCTAGTGACTGTGGGGCTGCTGTCTGGTACCCGGATGTGGGCCCGTCCTAGTGACTGTGGGGCTGCTGTCTGGTAACCGGATATGGGCCCGTCCTAGTGACTGTGGGGCTGCTGTCTGGTACCCGGATGTGGGCCCGTCCTAGTGACTGTGGGGCTGCTGTCTGGTACCCGGATGTGGGCCCGTCCTAGTGACTGTGGGGCTGCTGTCTGGTAACCGGATATGGGCCCGTCCTAGTGACTGTGGGGCTGCTGTCTGGTACCCGGGTATGGGCCCTTCCTAGTGACTGTGGGGCTGCTGTCTGGTACCCGGTTATGGCCCATCCTAGTGACTGTGGGGCTGCTGTCTGGTACCCGGATGTGGGCCCGTCCTAGTGACTGTGGGGCTGCTGTCTGGTACCCGGATATGGGCCCATCCCGGATGTGGGCCCGTCCTAGTGACTGTGGGGCTGCTGTCTGGTACCCGGATATGTGCCCATCCTAGTGACTGTGGGGCTGCTGTCTGGTACGCGGGTATGGGCCCGTCCTAGTGACTGTGGGGCTGCTGTCTGGTACCCGGATGTGGGCCCTTCCTAGTGACTGTGGGGCTGCTGTCTGGTTCCCGGATGTGGGCCCGTCCTAGTGACTGTGGGGCTGCTGTCTGGTACCCGGATATAGGCCCGTCCTATTGACTGTGGGGCTGCTGTCTGGTACCCGGATATGGGCCCGTCCTAGTGACTGTGGGGCTGCTGTCTGGTACCCGGTTATGGCCCGTCCTAGTGACTGTGGGGCTGCTGTCTGGTACCCGGATATAGGCCCGTCCTAGTGACTGTGGGGCTGCTGTCTGGTACCCGGATGTGGGCCCGTCCTAGTGACTGTGGGGCTGCTGTCTGGTACCCGGATATGGGCCCGTCCTAGTGACTGTGGGGCTGCTGTCTGGTACCCGGTTATGGCCCGTCCTAGTGACTGTGGGGCTGCTGTCTGGTACCCGGATGTGGGCCCGTCCTAGTGACTGTGGTGCTGCTGTCTGGTAACCGGATATGGGCCCGTCCTAGTGACTGTGGGGCTGCTGTCTGGTACCCGGATGTGGGCCCGTCCTAGTGACTGTGGGGCTGCTGTCTGGTAACCGGATATGGGCCCGTCCTAGTGACTGTGGGGCTGCTGTCTGGTACCCGGGTATGGGCCCTTCCTAGTGACTGTGGGGCTGCTGTCTGGTACCCGGGTATGGGCCCTTCCTAGTGACTGTGGGGCTGCTGTCTGGTACCCGGGTATGGGCCCTTCCTAGTGACTGTGGGGCTGCTGTCTGGTACCCGGGTATGGGCCCTTCCTAGTGACTGTGGGGCTGCTGTCTGGTACCCGGATGTGGGCCCGTCCTAGTGACTGTGGGGCTGCTGTCTGGTACCCGGATGTGGGCCCGTCCTAGTGACTGTGGGGCTGCTGTCTGGTACCCAGATATGGGCCCGTCCTAGTGACTGTGGGGCTGCTGTCTGGTACCCGGATATGGGCCCGTCCTAGTCACTGTGGGGCCTACACGCGTAGCGTTGTGGGGCCGCTGTCTGGTATCCGGATATGGGCCTGTCCTAGGGACTGTGGGGTCACTGTCTGGTACATCGCTATGTGTGGCCCCCACAGATGTATAACCAGCAGCTATAGCGATGTGGGGCCCTGCGCAGCCTGCTAAATAAATGTAGTCAGTTTGCTCAGCAGGAGACTGCACATCGCATGTGTTTTGTGTAGTGAGTGTTAACTTAAATCTCCCATACTTACGCTATGCTTTATCACTGGCGCAAATCTCTACATGTGTAGGCCCAAGAGGGTCCTCTCCCAAACTTAGCCAAAGGTGTAGAATACTACAAGTCCCGAAACAGTCCTAATGATGTACACACACTTATTGTAACCAGCACAAGGTGGGGGCAGGACAGGGGAAGGGGCGCGCGGCGGGGGCAGGACAGTGGAAGGGGCGCGCGGCGGGGGCAGGACAGGGGAAGGGGGGCGTGGCGGGGGCAGGACTGGGGAAGGGGCGCGAGGCGGGGCAGGCCCGGGGAAGAGGCGGGGGCAGGACAGGGGAAGGGGCGCGCGGCGGGGGCAGGACAGTGGAAGGGGCGCGCGGCGGGGGCAGGACAGGGGAAGGGGGGCGTGGCGGGGGCAGGACTGGGGAAGGGGCGCGAGGCGGGGCAGGCCCGGGGAAGAGGCGGGGGGGGGAAAGGGGCGCGAGGTGGGGGCAGGACGGAAAGGGGCGCGAGGTGGGGGCAGGATGGAAAGGGGTGCGAGGAGGGGGTAGGAGAGGGAAAGGGGCATGAGCCGGAGGCAGGACTGGGGAGGCTGCACCAATGGCCTCTTTGGCAGGATTACGGCAGGCATGTTATGGACACGCATGTGGCACACCTCCCTATAACTGATAGGAGGGCACTGGGAGGAAAACAATGGTACCCCTACTGAGCACTAGCGAGCTAATGTAACAGTACATGTTTTTCAGATATCCCTTTATATTACCAGTGCAAAGTAAAAAACCTTTATAGTAAGTGATCCTTAAACTGACTGATCACAGGCTCTGCCCGTATACTGGGTGATTAGGGCAGTGGGTACATGGGCGCGGCAGGGACAGCTGCAGAGAACAGGACTTTGGAACTAGTAATAAAGATGTTGGGGGAAATGCTGGCACTGTTCTGCAGCGGCGTGTGTGTATTGGAGTGTGTGCTCCCAGGGTCAGTCTGCTGAGTACGGCTGTGTGTGCCCAGCATCAGCCCATCTGGCTGGCATCACTGACACATCAGGCGGCATGCTCCGCTATCAGACGTGTGATACTGCGGAGAGTTCATGCTAAGATAATTGTCATGTCGGCTGCCCGCTGTGTGCCAGCTATCTGCAGCTGCTGTCACTCTGCCAGCCCCTCTAATTCTGCAGAGGTCACCCCAGAGTGTATGTGCCAGTGCCCCCTGTCTCCTGGGTGCCCTCACCCTCCACATGGTGTGCATCATTCTGAGCCCTGTACAGGGTGTGTGATGGGGCAGCTGCATGCTTTCCCCTCGGGACGGGCACAGCAGCTGGCACACAAGGGGTCTGGTTACATCAGGATATAGATGTGATCATTTACTGGGGGTGGTCACCCAATAAGTTCCCTGTGGTCACATACCCCCGGTGTTAGTGATTAGCACCCAGCACAGTGACATGCGGTCACATACCCCCGATGTTAGTGAGTTACCCCCAGCACAGCGACGTGTGGTCACATACCTCCGGTGTTAGTGAGTTACCCCCAGCACAGCGACGTGTGGTCACATACCCCCGGTGTTAGTGATTAGCACCCAGCACAGTGACATGCGGTCACATACCCCCGGTGTTAGTGATTAGCACCCAGCACAGCGACGTGTGGTCACATACCTCCGGTGTTAGTGAGTTACCCCCAGCACAGTGACGTGTGGTCACATACCCCCGGTGTTAGTGATTAGCCCCCAGCACAGTGACATGCGGTCACATACCCCCGGTGTTAGTGATTAGCACCCAGCACAGTGACATGCGGTCACATACCCCCGGTGTTAGTGATTAGCCCCCAGCACAGTGACGTGTGGTCACATACCCCCGGTGTTAGTGATTAGCCCCCAGCACAGCGACGTGTGGTCACATACCCCCGGTGTTAGTGATTAGCCCCCAGCACAGTGACATGCGGTCACATACCCCCGGTGTTAGTGATTAGCCCCCACCACAGTGACGTGTGGTCACATACCCCTGGTGTTAGTGATTAGCCCCCAGCACAGTGACGTGCGGTCACATACCCCCGGTGTTAGTGATTAGCCCCCAGCACAGTGACATGCGGTCACATACCCCCGGTGTTAGTGATTAGCCCCCACCACAGTGACGTGTGGTCACATACCCCTGGTGTTAGTGATTAGCCCCCAGCACAGTGACATGCGGTCACATACCCCCAGTGTTAGTGATTAGCCCCCAGCACCGTGACATGCGGTCATGTACCCCCAGTGTTAGTGATTCGCCCCCAGCACCGTGACATGCGGTCACATACCTCCGGTGTTAGTGAGTTACCCCCAGCACAGTGATGTGTGGTCACCTACCCCCTGGTGTTAGTGCTTAGCCCCCAGCACGGTGACATGTGGTCACCTACCCCCTGGTGTTAGTGCTTAGCCCCCAGCACCGTGACATGCGGTCATGTACCCCCAGTGTTAGTGATTAGCCCCCAGCACCGTGACATGCGGTCACATACCTCCGGTGTTAGTGAGTTACCCCCAGCACGGGGACGTGTGGTCACATACCCCCGGTGTTAGTGAGTTTCCCCCAGCACAGTGACATGCGGTCACATACCTCCGGTGTTAGTGAGTTACCCCCAGCACGGGGACATGTGGTCACATACCCCCGGTGTTAGTGAGTTACCCCCAGCACGGGGACATGTGGTCACATACCCCCGGTGTTAGTGAGTTACCCCCAGCACAGTGATGTGTGGTCACCTACCCCCTGGTGTTAGTGATTAGCCCACAGCACAGTGACATGTGGTCGCATACCCCCAGTGTTCGTGATTAGCCCCCAGCACAGTGACATGTGGTCACATACCCCCAGTGTTCGTGATTAGCCCCCAGCACAGTGACATGTGGTCACATACCCCCAGTGTTCGTGATTATCCCCCAGCACAGTGACATGTGGTCACATACACCCAGTGTTAGTGAGTTACCCCCAGCACACTGACATGCGGTCATGTACCCCCGGTATTAGTGATTAGCCCCCAGCACAGTGACATGTGGTCACATACCCCTGGTGTTAGTGAGTTACCCCCAGCACAGTGACATGCGGTCAAATACCCCCAGTGTTAGTGATTAGCCCCCAGCACAGGGACATGTGGTCACATACCCCCAGTGTTAGTGAGTTACCCCCAGCACCGTGACATGCGGTCATGTACCCCCGGTGTTAGTGATTAGCCCCCAGCACGGTGACGTGTGGTCACATACCCCCGGTGTTAGTGAGTTTCCCCCAGCACAGTGACATACGGTCACATACCCCCGGTATTAGTGATTAGCCCCCAGCACAGTGATGTCTGGTCACATACCCCCAGTGTTAGTGATTGGCCCCCAGCACAGTGACATGTGGTCACATACCCCTGGTGTTAGTTAGTTATCCCCAGCACGGGGAGGTGTGGTCACATACCCCCGGTGTTAGTGAGTTACCCCCAGCACGGGGACATGCGATCATATACCCCCGGTGTTAGTGAGTTACCCCCACCACAGTGATGTGTGGTCACATACCCCCAGTGTTAGTGAGTTACCCCCAGTGTTAGTGATTAGCCCCCAGCACAGTGATGTGGTCACATACCCCCGGTGTTAGTGATTAGCCCCCAGCACAGTGATGTGGTCACATACCCCCGGTGTTAGTGATTAGCCCCCAGCACGGTGACATGCGGTCACATACCACCGGTGTTAGTGATTAGCCCCCAGCACGGTGACATGCGGTCACATACCCCCTGTGTTAGTGACTTACCCCCAGCACGGTGACGTGTGGTCACATACCCCCGGTGTTAGTGATTAGCCCCCAGCACGGTGACATGCGGTCACATACCCCCTGTGTTAGTGAGTTACCCCAGCACGGCGACATGTGGTCACATACCCCCGGTGTTAGTGAGTTACCCCCAGCACGGTGACAAGTGGTCACCTACCCCCCCGGTGTTAGTGATTAGCTCACAGCACAGTGACATGTGGTCACATACCCCCTCTGTGGACGCTGCGGGTGTATTTGGCTGGGCCTCCTCTGGTAGAGGTGGGGGGACTGGGGGTTCTCACAGTAAGAACCCTACAAGGCGATAAAGACGGTTGATACAATGTGCCTGGAATGTAACCCTCTCACTGCCAGTGCTCTGATACAGGAGGGGACAGATAGGGTAGCGGGACATTTACAGATTATAGTGGTGTCACAGCTGTATATAGGGGTACAGTACAGAGTATAGTGGTGTCACAGCTGTGTATAGCGGTACAGTACAGGGTACAGTGGTGTCACAGCTGTGTATAGCGGTATAGTACAGGGTATAGTGGCGTCACAGCTGTATATAGTGGTACAGTACAGGGTATAGTGGCGTCACAGCTGTATATAGCAGTACAGTACAGGGTATAGTGGCGTCACAGCTGTATATAGCGGTACAGTACAGGGTATAGTGGCGTCACAGCTGTATATAGCGGTACAGTACAGATTATAGTGGTGTCACAGCTGTATATAGGGGTACAGTACAGAGTATAGTAGTGTCACAGCTGTGTATAGCGGTACAGTGGTGTCACAGCTGTGTATAGCGGTATAGTACAGGGTTTAGTGGCGTCACAGCTGTATATAGTGGTACAGTACAGGGTATAGTGGCGTCACAGCTGTATATAGCGGTACAGTACAGGGTATAGTGGCGTCACAGCTGTATATAGCGGTACAGTACAGAGTATAGTGGTGTCACAGCTGTATATAGCGGGACATGTACAGATTATAGTGGTGTCACAGCTGTATATAGCGGTACAGTACAGAGTATAGTGGTGTCACAGCTGTATATAGCGGGACATGTACAGATTATAGTGGTGTCACAGCTGTTTATAGCGGTACAGTACAGATTATAGTGGTGTCACAGCTGTATATAGCGGTACAGTACAGAGTATAGTGGTGTCACAGCTGTATATAGCGGTACAGTACAGAGTATAGTGGCGTCACAGCTTTGTATAGCGGTACAGTACAGGGTATAGTGGCGTCACAGCTTTGTATAGTGGTACAGTACAGGGTATAGTGGCGTCACAGCTGTATATAGCGGTACAGTACAGGGTATAGTGGTGTCACAGCTGTATATAGCGGTACAGTACAGGGTATAGTGGTGTCACAGCTGTATATAGCGGTACAGTACAGAGTATAGTGGTGTCACAGCTGTATATAGCGGGACATGTACAGATTATAGTGGTGTCACAGCTGTATATAGTGGTACAGTACAGAGTATAGTGGTGTCACAGCTGTATATAGCGGGACATGTACAGATTATAGTGTTGTCACAGCTGTATATAGCGGTACAGTACAGAGTACAGTGGTGTCACAGCTTTATATAGCGGTACAGTACAGATTATAATGGTGTCAGTGGTATATAGTGGTGCAGTACAGTGTATAGTGAGATCACAGCTGTATATAGTGGTACTGTACAGGGTATAGTGGTGGTACAGTACAGGGTATAGTGGTGTCACAGCTGTATATAGCGGTACAGTACAGAGTACAGTGGTGTCACAGCTGTATATAGTGGTACAGTAGAGTATAGTGATATGACCGCTTTATATAGTGGTGCAGTACAGAGTATAGTTGTGTCACAGTGGTATATAGTGGTGCAGTACAGTGTATAGTGAGATCACAGCTGTATGTAATGGTACAGTACAGAGTATAGTGATATCACAGCTGTATATAGCGGTACAGTACAGGGTATAGTGGTGTCACAGCTGTATATAGCGGTACAGTACAGAGTACAGTGGTGTCACAGCTGTATATAGTGGTACAGTAGAGTATAGTGATATGACCGCTTTATATAGTGGTGCAGTACAGAGTAAAGTGGTATATAGTGGTGCAGTACAGTGTATAGTGAGATCACAGCTGTATATAGCGGTACAGTACAGAGTATAGTGATATCACAGCTGTATATATAGTGGTACTGTACAGGGTATAGTGGTGTCACAGCTGTGTATAGCGGTACAGTACGGGGTATAGGGCTGAGCGGCTCAGCTGTCTGGCTGGCTGACGGCTTCTCCTGCAGGGACTTGTCTGAGGTCACACTGAGCGTTGTGTAATGGACACCCCTAGGCTCGCGGTATAATCCCGGCATGTGACGGGGGGCAGCTGCATAGGGCGCAGCCAGGACGCAGGGCGGCATTTGTACTGCAGGTGCAGGGTGTGAGAGGACGACCTCTGACAGCTGGGATGGGATAGAGGTGCCCTTGTGTGCCCCCCCCCCACCACGCCTTAGCGGGGGGGGGCTTCCTTTATAGACACTAGGCAGTGGGGGACTCCTACCACTATCTGCAATGGGCGCAACAATGCACAGGGGCCCTCAGTCATGCCCCCTGCACCCATAGTGCTGAGCGCCAGTTGTGATACTGGGGGTATGCCACCAGTGACAGGACGGAGGATATTACCTGTGCTAGCTACACGTTTCCATGGGTACCAGTGGGATTGACCTCCCACCCATGCCGACACTGAATGTACGCCGATCTTACTGCGGCCCTGAGAGGGTTAAATGATTGGTATTTATTTGTCAAGTATGTAGCCGAGGTCTCCGCTGCCGGCCAGACGGGGCCCGATTCTATGAATAGAACATCTGTTATCTGCGGAGACCACGAGATTGGCTGCTGATGACATCACACACACACTGGTGAGGTCATTGGTCGAGTGTTATATCCTCTGCGGTGACCTCCTGCTGTACTAGTTATTGTGGTGGCGGTAATGTTATGCCCTGCGCCACTCCGTGTATGTACCCGCAGGGGAAAGCACTACTACCCTGATTCTATATAGTGCTCTGTAGAATGGGAGGAGTAGTCCCAGAACAGCACCACCCGCTGGCTGAGTCCCCGGGGATCTCCGTGGTATGGATAATGTACCTGTATACTCACACATATACCTGATGTACCCTAGGTACACACCAGGCGATATATATATGGGATCGCAAAGAAGGGAGAGATGCTCTGCAGTGGGTGAGAGTGCTGCAAGAGCCAAGGATGCTCTGCGGTGTCTGACATCATGTTGCACAGGGCTGGAAGAAGTGGGGAGCGATGCTCTGCAGTGTGTGAGATTATGGTGCTATAAGAGCCAGTAAGCATTGCTCTGTGGTGTGTGTGTGTGTGTGTGTGTGTGTGTGTGTGTGTGTGTGTGTGTGTGAGATTGTCCAACAGTGCTGTAAGAACCGGGGAGTGATAATCTGCAGTGTGTGAGATTGTTCCACAGTGCTGTAAGAACCTGGTGTAATGCTCTGCAGTGTGTGAGATTATCCAACAGTGCTGTAAGAACCGGGGAGTGATACTCTGCAGTGTGTGAGATTGTTCCTCAGTGCTGTAAAAACCGGGGTGTGATACTCTGCAGTGTGTGAGATTGTCCCACAGTGCTGTAAGAACCGGGGTGTGATAATCTGCAGTGTGTGAGATTGTCCAACAGTGCTGTAAGAACCGGGGAGTGATAATCTGCAGTGTGTGAGATTGTTCCACAGTGCTGTAAGAACCTGGTGTAATGCTCTGCAGTGTGTGAGATTATCCAACAGTGCTGTAAGAACCGGGGAGTGATACTCTGCAGTGTGTGAGATTGTTCCTCAGTGCTGTAAAAACCGGGGTGTGATACTCTGCAGTGTGTGAGATTGTCCCACAGTGCTGTAAGAACCGGGGTGTGATAATCTGCAGTGTGTGAGATTGTCCCACAGTGCTGTAAGAACCGGGGTGTGATACTCTGCAGTGTGTGTGATTGTCCCACAGTGCTGTAAGAACCGGGATGTGATACTCTGCAGTGTGTGTGATTGTCCCACAGTGCTGTAAGAACTGGGGTGTGATACTCTGCAGTGTGTGTGATTGTCCCACAGTGCTGTAAGAACCGGGGTGTGATACTCTGCAGTGTGTGTGATTGTCCCACAGTGCTGTAAGAACTGAGGTGTGATACTCTGCAGTTAGAGGGATTATGCTGCCCTTACAGCAGATACTGTTACAGTGAATATTACACATGCCCATTCTTATTAGGGCGCTGGTGCATAGCTTGTGCAGGGGCTACTGACAGGGCCAAGCAGATGGGCTAGCTGAACTAAGGGACACACTGACAGGGCAGACTGGCACACTGACAGGGCCAGACAGAGACCAGAAGGACCGAGGGACACACTGACAGGGCCAGGCGTGGACCAGTAGGACCGAGGGACGCACTGACAGGGCCAGGCGTGGACCAGTAGGACCGAGGGACGCACTGACAGGGCCAGGCGCGGACCAGTAGGACCGAGGGACGCACTGACAGGGCCAGGCGTGGACCAGTAGGACCGAGGGATGCACTGACAGGGCCAGGCGTGGACCAGTATGACCGAGGGAAGCACTGACAGGACCAGTAGGACCAAGGGACGCACTGACAGGGCCAGGCGTGGACCAGTAGAACTGAGGGACGCACTGACAGGGCCAGGCATGGACCAGTAGGACTGAGGGATGCACTGACAGGGCCAGTAGGACTGAGGGACGCACTGACAGGGCCAGGAATAGACCAGTAGGACCGAGGGACGCACTGACAGGGCCAGGCATGGACCAGTAGGACTGAGGGATGCACTGACAGGGCCAGTAGGACTGAGGGACGCACTGACAGGGCCAGGAATAGACCAGTAGGACCGAGGGACGCACTGACAGGGCCAGGCATGGACCAGTAGGACTGAGGGATGCACTGACAAGGCCAGTAGGACCGAGGGATGCACTGACAGGGCCAGGCATGGACCAGTAGGACTGAGGGACGCACTGACAGGGCCAGGCATGGACCAGTAGGACCGAGGGAAGCACTGACAGGGCCAGGCGTGGACCAGTAGGACCGAGGGACGCACTGACAGGACCAGTAGGACCAAGGGACGCACTGACAGGGCCAGGCGTGGACCAGTAGAACTGAGGGACGCACTGACAGGGCCAGGCATGGACCAGTAGGACTGAGGGATGCACTGACAGGGCCAGGCGTGGACCAGTAGGACTGAGGGATGCACTGACAGGGCCAGTAGGACTGAGGGACGCACTGACAGGGCCAGGAATAGACCAGTAGGACCGAGGGACGCACTGACAGGGCCAGGCATGGACCAGTAGGACTGAGGGATGCACTGACAGGGCCAGTAGGACTGAGGGACGCACTGACAGGGCCAGGCATGGACCAGTAGGACTGAGGGATGCACTGACAGGGCCAGTAGGACTGAGGGACGCACTGACAGGGCCAGGAATAGACCAGTAGGACCGAGGGACGCACTGACCGTGCTCTTGCTTTCACTTGTAAATGAGATAATTATCTAGGGTGACCAACTCATCCCTTTAATCCGGGACACATATTAATTACACAGGTTCTGTGGCAGTTTAAAACCAGGTGAAAGCCAGCCACAGAACCTGTGTAATTAATATGTGTCCCGGATTAAAGGGATGAGTTGGTCACCCTATAATTATCCCAGGACCTGTTTGCTGGGCGCATCCTGATGACATAGAGGAGGCACTCGGCACATGATTGGTGTAACCAGTCCCCACCCCTTCCCTCCCCCAGCTTGTACCATGATCATGTGACCTCTTCCTGTCTTCCTACAGATGCTGTGTGGGGTCGGATAGTCGGTGTCCCCAGCAGTCCCCTTCTGCGAGTGGATGGGACAGACGTCTCCCTCTCCTGTAACGTCACCGAGTATGAGGGCCCCGTAGAACAGAACTTTGATTGGACGTTCTCCTCCGGATCCGGGCCCCCTGTTGGGGTAGTCAGTACCTGGGACGACTCGTTCACGCACATCTCGTTCTCTGCCCGGGTGAGATCGGGGGGCATCAAGCTTCAGAGGGTGAGCAACAACGCCGTGGTCCTGCACATCCGCCAGCTGAAGACCACCGATGAGGGCAACTATACCTGCTCCACGCCCAGCACCGATGCCACCTTCAGCGGGAACTATGATGCCCACTTACAGCTGAAAGGTATATATGGGGCTTTCCTGGCACTATCGATGTGTGATATTGGTACAGAGGGGCCCATTTATCAAACCATATTTGCGGCTAACACACGTTTTCGGGGTTTAGCCGCAAATATTAACTATCTCCTAAATGTATCATAGAATCTCCGATCCCTGCTGCGATCCCCCCCTGCAGCGCCGCCGGCCGCATCCCCCATAGGTTTCTATGGGGATGCGAAGCTGCCCGATATCGCACCCCTGGGCTATCGCCATTCTGGGATATGGTGAAACTACATCTACTAGCTTTCGAAGCATTAGCGTCGGAGAGTTGGGTCCTCAGGAGACGATTGTCATCTCTTCAGTACACCACTGTAGCAGTTGGTCGTTGTGTTGCTGTGGATGTGGATTCTCTCCCGCTGAGCGCTCCAGCAGACCGGTAATGGCCAGGATCTCCTGGTTCTCTCTGCCACATCCTCCATCCATGCCATGCAGGGTACTCCTGCCCCTCCTGGTGGCACAGCCGGGTACTGCAGAACACTCTCGTTTCTTGTTTCTCAATTTTTTTTTGTAAATATCTTGTTATTGTTGCTTCACCACCACCACCACTCCCCCCCCTTGTTTTCGCAGTACCCCACAGTCTGCACTGTATGTCCCCTCACCTGACCCCCCTGGGACTTCTTCCCTCTACTCGTGCTCCTAATATACCCCACGTCTCCCCCATCGCCTGTACTTCTTCCCGCGCTCTCTGCGTCCACTGATTTCCCTTGTAGAGTGTAAGCTCTTGCGAGCAGGTCCCTCTCCTCCTCTCCCTTGGTGGTCGGACCTGCTGGCAATCCGACCGGGGACCTCCCTCCCCATGCGGGGGGGCGGGGCGGGTAGCATGGTCCATGGGGCTGGCAGTTCCTAGTAGTGGGTCTGTCCAAATAGCGGCTGGGTGCTTGTAGCGGTATTTTGCCAGGCGGCGGTGCGGGATGCGGCTGCTAAATATATTTAAATGACTGGCCGGACGTTGATTGGCCGAGAAAATACTCTCGGCCAGTCATTTCAAAATATTCAGCAGCCGCATCTCTCCCTGCGTCCCACCAACCGCACTGAGCACCCTGATGTCTCCCTCTGAGTCGCTCACTTTGCTGCTGGCAACCTGGAAGCTGCAGCGGCTCCCAGGATCCCTCCGCCACCAGCCTCTGAGTCTCTCTCTGCTGCCGGCCGCCGGGAAGCTGCAGCGGCTTCTAGGATCCCTCCGCCACCAGCCTCTGAGTCTCTCTCTGCTGCCGGCCGCCGGGAAGCTGCAGCGGCTCCCAGGATCCCTCCGCCACCAGCCTCTGAGTCTCTCTCTGCTGCCGGCCGCCGGGAAGCTGCAGCGGCTCCCAGGATCCCTCCGCCACCAGCCTCTGAGTCTCTCTCTGCTGCCGGCCGCCGGGAAGCTGCAGCGGCTTCTAGGATCCCTCCGCCACCAGCCTCTGAGTCTCTCTCTGCTGCCGGCCGCCAGGAAGCTGCAGCGGCTTCTAGGATCCCTCCGCCACCAGCCTCTTAGTCTCTCACTTTGCTGCTGGCCACCTGGAAGCTGCCGCGGCTTCTAGGATCCCTCCGCCACCAGCCTCTGAGTCTCTCTCTGCTGCCGGCCGCCGGGAAGCTGCAGCGGCTTCTAGGATCCCTCCGCCTCCAGCCTGTGAGTCTCTCACTTTGCTGCTGGCAACCTGAAAGCTGCAGCGGCTCCCAGGATCCCTCCGCCACCAACCTCTGAGTCTCTCTCTGCTGCCGGCCGCCGGGAAGCTGCAGCGGCTTCTAGGATCCCTCCGCCACCAGCCTCTGAGTCTCTCTCTGCTGCCGGCCGCCGGGAAGCTGCAGCGGCTTCTAGGATCCCTCCGCCACCAGCCTCTGAGTCTCTCTCTGCTGCCGGCCACCGGGAAGCTGCAGCGGCTTCTAGGATCCCTCCGCCACCAGCCTCTGAGTCTCTCTCTGCTGCCGGCCGCCTGGAAGCTGCAGCGGCTCCCAGGATCCCTTCTTCCCGCTAGCCGCAGGGGCAGATTTAGTTTTCATACAGGGGGCGATCTTCACCCCCCTGTATCTGTCCCTGGGCCAGGGGAATGCCAGGCGGCAGGGTGCACCTTGCCGGACATAGTGTACAAAAAAAACAGCGCTGGGGAGATTAGATAGATCTAAATAGATGTTGTAGATACTTATATATTTTTTTATTAATATATATATATATATATATTTGTCTAGTGTCCATTTGTGTGTCTCGGAAACACTGCCATCTGCTTCTCTTACACATGCACAAACACAGAGGCAATCACAAGGTAGCAGACTGGCTTTACAAGCATTTGTTTCAAGCGGGCTTACTAGTAAATGTATGTTTTTGTATTCATTAGCAGAGAATTAGAATAATTCCTTATTTAAGGTCATGTTGCTGTGCGGTCTCCGCCATAGTATATACTGCAGCTTTCTGTTACTGGTTAGTATATAAGATAATTATTGGGCATCTGTAGCGCCTGGCACTAGTTAGTATATAAGATAATTATTGGGTATCTGTAGCGCCTGGCACTAGTTAGTATATAAGATAATTATTGGGTATCTGTAGCGCCTGGTACTAGTTAGTATATAAGATAATTATTGGGTATCTGTAGCGCCTGGTACTAGTTAGTATATAAGATAATTATTGGGTATCTGTAGCGCCTGGCACTAGTTAGTATATAAGATAATTATTGGGTATCTGTAGCGCCTGGCACTAGTTAGTATATAAGATAACTATTGGGTATCTGTAGCGCCTGGTACTAGTTAGTATATAAGATAATTATCGGGCATCTGTAGCGCCTGGTACTAGTTAGTATATAAGATAATTATTGGGTATCTGTAGCGCCTGGTACTAGTTAGTATATAAGATAATTATTGGGCATCTGTAGCGCCTGGTACTAGTTAGTATATAAGATAATTATTGGGTATCTGTAGCGCCTGGTACTAGTTAGTATATAAGATAATTATTGGGTATCTGTAGCGCCTGGCACTAGTTGGTATATAAGATAATTATTGGGCATCTGTAGCGCCTGCTACTAGTTAGTATATAAGATAATTATTGGGCATCTGTAGCGCCTGGTACTAGTTAGTATATAAGATAATTATTGGGTATCTGTAGCGCCTGGTACTAGTTAGTATATAAGATAATTATTGGGTATCTGTAGCGCCTGGTACTAGTTAGTATATAAGATAATTATCGGGTATCTGTAGCGCCTGGTACTAGTTAGTATATAAGATAATTATTGGGCATCTGTAGCGCCTGGTACTAGTTAGTATATAAGATAATTATTGGGTATCTGTAGCGCCTGGTACTAGTTAGTATATAAGATAATTATTGGGTATCTGTAGCGCCTGGTACTAGTTAGTATATAAGATAATTATTGGGTATCTGTAGCGCCTGGTACTAGTTAGTATATAAGATAATTATTGGGTATCTGTAGCGCCTGGCACTAGTTAGTATATAAGATAATTATCGGGTATCTGTAGCGCCTGGCACTAGTTAGTATATAAGATAACTATCGGGTATCTGTAGCGCCTGGTACTAGTTAGTATATAAGATAATTATCGGGTATCTCTAGCGCCTGGTACTAGTTAGTATATAAGATAATTATCGGGTATCTGTAGCGCCTGGTACTAGTTAGTGTATATAAGATAACTATTGGGTATCTGTAGCGCCTGGTACTAGTTAGTATATAAGATAACTATTGGGTATCTGTAGCGCCTGGTACTAGTTAGTATATAAGATAACTATTGGGTATCTGTAGCGCCTGGTACTAGTTAGTATATAAGATAATTATTGGGTATCTGTAGCGCCTGGTACTAGTTAGTATATAAGATAATTATTGGGTATCTGTAGCGCCTGGTACTAGTTAGTATATAAGATAATTATTGGGTATCTGTAGCGCCTGGCACTAGTTAGTATATAAGATAATTATTGGGTATCTGTAGCGCCTGGCACTAGTTAGTATATAAGATAATCATTGGGTATCTGTAGCGCCTGGTACTAGTTAGTATATAAGATAATTATCGGGTATCTGTAGCGCCTGGCACTAGTTAGTATATAAGATAATTATCGGGTATCTGTAGCGCCTGGCACTAGTTAGTATATAAGATAATTATCGGGTATTTGTAGCGCCTGGCACTAGTTAGTATATAAGATAATTATCGGGTATCTGTAGCGCCTGGCACTAGTTAGTATATAAGATAATTATTGGGTATCTGTAGCGCCTGGCACTAGTTAGTATATAAGATAATTATTGGGTATCTGTAGCGCCTGGCACTAGTTGGTATATAAGATAATTATTGGGTATCTGTAGCGCCTGGTAGTAGTTAGTATATAAGATAATTATTGGGTATCTGTAGCGCCTGGCACTAGTTGGTATATAAGATAATTATTGGGTATCTGTAGCGCCTGGTAGTAGTTAGTATATAAGATAATTATTGGGTATCTGTAGCGCCTGGCACTAGTTAGTATATAAGATAATTATTGGGTATCTGTAGCGCCTGGTACTAGTTAGTATATAAGATAATTATTGGGCATCTGTAGCGCCTGGTACTAGTTAGTTTATAAGATAATTATTGGGTATCTGTAGCGCCTGGCACTAGTGGCGTTGTGTTGGACTTCATCTGACGCCTTCCTTTTCTGCATCTAGTGATCTCCGACTCGCTAAGACTTGGAGGTACGAAGGGTCGTCTGACAAATGTCCGCCACGTGACTGATGGCGGCTCATTCCAGCTCCGGTGTCAGGCGTCATTTGCAGAATCTGCTGCTCACACCCACCTTTCGCTCACCTGGGAGCACCAAGTTGAGGGCACTGCCACCGAGGTCCTGACACTTACACACCTGGGGCGCCTCCAGCCCGGCCCGGAGTACGCAGTCCGTTACACCAGCGGCGAGGTACGGCTGGACACGACCGAAGCCGATGTGTACCAGCTAACGGTGGATGGGGCGCAGCCATCAGATGCGGGAAATTACAGCTGCGTTGCCCGTACTTGGGTGCAGGGGCCTGACGGCTGGGAGAAGATTCAGGAGAAGAGGGTAGCAGTTGCCCGTATGGCAGTCCGGCCAATTGGTAAGTAACTTGGCAAAAGAGAATTCTTTGCTAACTGTGCCTAGGGATGTGGCTGGTCAGAGCGGGTGCCCAGAATGTGCCTAGGGCAGAGTGGGGTGCATGGACTGTGCCATTTGGGTCGGATAAATAATGCCAAGGCCAGATGATCTTCAGGAGACTATTTGGGCATCGATGTTGAATGGATGAGAAGTAACGGTGGGCAGTGATGGGTGACCGCTGTGACCGAACTGGATCGGGCAGTAATGGGGTGAAATGGGCAGTTCAGTGTGCTGTACTGGGGTAGTAATGGGGTGAGATGACTGTACGGGGACTGTATGGGTAGTGGTTTGTTGAGATGACTGTACAGGGACTGGATGGTTAATGGTTGGATTAGATCACTGTTTGGGGACTGGGTGGGTAGTGCTTGGGTGAGATGACTGTACGGGGACTGATGAGTATTGGTTGGGTGAGATGACTGTACAGGGACTGGATGGTTAATGGTTGGGTTAGATCACTGTTTGGGGACTGGGTGGATAGTGGGGACTGGGTGGGTAGTGGTTGGGTGAGATGACTGTACGGGGACTGATGGGTATTGGTTGGGTGAGATGACTGTACAGGGACTGGATGGTTAATGGTTGGGTGAGATGACTGTATGGGGACTGGGTGGGTAATGGTTTGTTGAGATGACTGTATGGGGACTGGGTGGGTAGTAGTTGGGTGAGATGACTGTATGGGGACTGGGTGGGTAGTGGTTGGGTGAGATGACTGTATGGGGACTGGGTGGGTAGTGGTTGGGTGAGATGACTGGATGGGTAGTGGTTTGGTGAGATGACTGTATGGGGACTGGGTGGGTATTGGTTGGGTGAGCTGACTGTATGGGGACTGGGTGGGTATTGGTTGGGTGAGCTGACTGTATGGGGACTGGGTGGGTAGTGGTTTGGTGAGATGACTGTACGGGGACTGGATGGGTAGTTGGGTGAGGACTACGGGGGCTACATGCTTAATGGTTGGCTGATATGACTGTACGGGGACTGGATGGACAATGGTTGGGTGATATGACTGTATAGGGACTGGGTGGTTAGTGGTTGGGTGAGATGACTGGCTGGACAATGGTTGGGTGGGATGACTGTACGGGGACTGGATGGACAATGGTTGGGTGAGATGACTGTACAGGGACTGGATGGGTAATGGTTGGCTGATATGACTATGGGGATTGAATGGTTAGTGGTTGGGTGAGATGACTCTACGGGGACTGGATGGACAATGGTTGGGTGAGATGACTGAACAGGGACTGGATGGACAATGGTTAGGTGAGATGACTGTATAGGGACTGGATGGGTAATGGTTGGCTGATATGACTATGGGGACTGAATGGTTAGTGGTTGGGTGAGATGACTGTACAGGGACTGGATGGACAATGGTTGGGTGAGATGACTGTACAGGGACTGGATGGACAATGGTTGGGTGAGATGACTGCAGGGACTGGATGGACAATGGTTGGGTGAGATGACTGTGCAGGGACTGGATGGACAATGGTTGGGTGAGATGACTGTACAGGGACTGGATGGACAATGGTTGGGTGAGATGACTGTGCAGGGACTGGATGGACAATGGTTGGGTGAGATGACTGTACAGGGACTGGATGGACAATGGTTGGGTGAGATGACTGCAGGGACTGGATGGACAATGGTTGGGTGAGATGACTGTACAAGGACTGGATGGACAAAGGTTGGGTGAGATGACTGTATAGGGACTGGATGGGTAATGGTTGGCTGATATGACTATGGGGACTGAATGGTTAGTGGTTGGGTGAGATGACTGTACAGTGACTGGATGGACAATGGTTGGGTGAGATGACTGTATAGGGACTGGATGGACAATGGTTGGGTGAGATGACTGTATAGGGACTGGATGGGTAATGGTTGGCTGATATGAATTGTATACTACTGGAACCATCATTGTTTTTCTCTTCTCCCCACAAAGATCTGAGTGTGAGCATCACAGAGCCTGAAGTAGACGTCCAGGAGGGAAGCCCCTTTAATCTGACTTGTCTGGTATCGCTGGATTCCGACGTGCCACTGATAACCCGCGTACGCTGGTTCAGCTCCAATGCGGAGGAGGTACCCAGTGGGCCAGATCCTGACCCTACACGGGAGAATAATATAACCCGTCAGATACAGGTGCCAGTGGCATGGGGTACTGATGATTATACATGCCACGCCACAGCCTGGGCCCTGCTGCCAAACAAGACCTGGCATCCTGTAGCAGAAAGGACGTCCAACCCGACCAGCGTGAGGATCCGTTATCCATGTGAGTGGCCCACTACAGGATGACCTGTCCCTGCATAGTCTCCTGATCCCCGCACATACAGCCATACACTCTTGGTATGGTCACTTCTGCAGTAACCAGAGCCATGGATATCTGGAGCAGCAGTACATGTGCTATGGTCTGATATCTGTGTGTACTGGTATTACAGAATGGGATCATCTGGGACATCAGCTTTAAATGTTCTAGATTCAAGAAATAATGTCTCCTATTTGTATTTTCCAATTGCCTCTCCCAGAGTATGGATCTCTAGTTAGGTTCTCTCCTCCCAGGTTCAGTAGAACCCCTGTTCTCTACATACTCTGTTCCCCCTGGGTCGGTAGCACCTCTCTGTTCTCCATCTCTGCTCCGTGATAGGTTCCCCCCCCCCCCCCCCCCGGGTCAGTAGCCCCTCTCTGTTCTTCATCTCTGCTCCATGAAAGGTTCCTCTCCTCCCCCTTGGTCAGTAGCCCCGCTCTGTTCTCCATCTCTGCTCCCTGATGGGTTCCTCCCCCCCCCCCCCCCCCGGTCAGTAGCCCCTCTCTGTTCTTCATCTCTGCTCCATGAAAGGTTCCTCTCCTCCCCCTTGGTCAGTAGCCCCGCTCTGTTCTCCATCTCTGCTCCCTGATAGGTTCCTCTCCTCCCCCTTGGTCAGTAGCCCCGCTCTGTTCTCCATCTCTGCTCCTTGAAAGGTTTCTCTCCTCCCCATGGGTCAGTAGCACCTCTCTGTTCTTCATCTCTGCTCCATGAAAGGTTCCTCTCCTCCCCCTTGGTCAGTAGCCCCGCTCTGTTCTCCATCTCTGCTCCTTGAAAGGTTCCTCTCCTCCCCATGGGTCAGTAGCACCTCTCTGTTCTTCATCTCTGCTCCATGAAAGGTTCCTCTCCTCCCCCTTGGTCAGTAGCCCCGCTCTGTTCTCCATCTCTGCTCCCTGATAGGTTCCTCTCCTCCCCCTTGGTCAGTAGCCCCGCTCTGTTCTCCATCTCTGCTCCCTGATAGGTTCCTCTCTTCCCCCTGGGTCAGTAAACCTTCTGTATCTCTCAGCTGTCTTCCTCTTCTCCTACATACAGGTACTGGCCTATTCTGTAATTGCCTTCTCCCTACCATTCTTCCGCACTAATCCCAGATTTGTTTCTATCACAGTACTGGACCTCTCTGTCTCTCTGACCACATCTGTGATGCCCCAGATGTCTGAGGAGCCCACAGAGTTACTGTGTGATGTCAGCATGTCCGGAGACCCCCGCTTCTCTGTCATCTGGTACTTCCGTCCAGCTGACGCTCCAGACACCACATCTCGGTTTCTGGGCTCCCTCAGCCATGATTGGAGCCTTCTCATGGGTGAGCACTACCAGCAGCGAATGGAGAGGGGAGAGATCTTCCTCTCTCGCCGAGGTCCCAAGATCTTTGTTCTGCGAATCCAATGGACGTCCGAGGAGGACAGGGGGAATTATCACTGTGTGGTTACAGCGTGGAAACGTCAGCGCAATGATACCTGGGCATCGGCCGCCGAAGCGACCTCTAACCCCATCAATGTCTCCTGGCATGTGGAAGGTTGGTTTGTGTATAGCATTGGGGGGTGTTTGTTAGGCCGTGTTTCTGTTTCGCACCATTAAACTTTAAACCATCTTTGTGCAGCTCCTGCCCTCATCGTTCATGCCAGGCTGATAAGGATGGTGTCCGTGGCAGGTGGCATCTTCGAGATGATGTGCACAGTGCAGGCTGAGAACATCCCGTCTCCGCATTACTCTGTGCAGGTGACGCGGAGACCCCCGCAGCTTACCACAGGCCCCACCGATATCCTCACGCTGGCCCGCGACGGAGTCACCCGCCGCAAGCTGACCAGCACTAGTAACTCCATGCTGGAGAAGGGCAAGGAAGGAGCCTATCTCTTCAGGCTGTACCAAGCGCAGAACCAAGATGTTGGGGCGTATCAATGTACGGTCTCTGCCTGGACACAAGGAGGAGGCGGAGCTTGGAGAATGGTGCAGAATCGGACATCCAATGTGGTGCCGCTGGAGTTCCAGACGTCAGGTGGGGACTCTCCTCACTATGGCAGGGGGGCATTTATATATGTGGGTGGCTTATAGTTGTCACAACCTGCCATGTCTATCTTCTCTCTACACACTATATACCGGGCGCTGTGTAGCGGGCCTGCTGTTACGCACTGTGTACCACCTTTGTACACAGTGCACACCTCCTTTCAGGGTGACTCTCGCAGAGCCCCTGTCCAGCATGTACTGTGCACCCTTGTTCCCTCTCTCCGCCCCCTGCACACAGCGCAGAGCATCTGTCCCGCAGGCACTGTGCAGCCTTGTCCCCCCACTCCGCCCCTTGTACACAGCGCAGAGCCCCTGTCCCTCGCTCCGCCCCTTGTACACAGCGCAGAGCCCCTGTCCCTCACTACACCCCTTGTACACAGCGCAGAGCCCCTGTCCCTCACTCCGCCCCTTGTACACAGCGCACAGAGCCCCTGTCCCTCACTCTGCCCCTTGTACACAGCATAGAACCCCTGTCTTGCAGGCTTGCTCGTTATCTGTTCATTGCAGACAATTACTGATCTAGTCTGACGTGGCCTAATCTGTGGTTCCACCAAACCTCTACAGCAATGGTGCCCGACCAGTCCTGGTTTTAAGGACAAATGGGTAAATCAAATTGACTGAGGTGTTAAGTCACCTGTGCTCAAGCATGTTTATTCTTAAATCCTGGACAGTTTGGGTATATTGTGGACTGGATACCTTTGTCCTAGTACTGGCTGCAGCGAGGGGGCACCTCCCAGTCCCTGTGTCACAATGAGGCCGGTGCTGTGCGCAGTGTGGTGTTCTCACCCACCGTTCTTTCACCATAGAATGTAGTGTGGGGGGTTGCGGTGATACCTCACTATCCAGCTGTCCACCAGACCCCGCTCTGTCCTGTCACCGGCTCGCTCCCAGTGTACGTGTTATATGCTGCTAGCGTCAGGACATAACCTTATATTCTCTTGTCTCCTATCAGGACCCGTATTCAATGTGTCTGCGAGATCAGACAGCGCCAGCGTATACCGCGGTGAGAGATCAGAGTTCTGGTGCATTATTACCATCGATGGTCCAGCCGTGGATCCAGGTAAGTTACCCGCTGAGCTCACTTTTTAATATGGCAGACGCCTCCCACAATGTGCCTACAAAATGGGCCCTCTCCCTCACGCTTTGTTCTCTTCCCTCAGCCCGCGCTCCGCTCTCTTCCCTTAGCCCGCTACCTTCCCTTAGCCCGCGCTCCCCGCTCTCTTCTTCGCCCTTCGTTCTCTTATCTTAGCCCACTCCCCACTCTCTTCCCTTAGCCAACTCCCAGCTCTCTTCCCTTAGCCCGCGCTCCCCGCTCTCTTCCTCATGCTACATTTTCTTCTCTTAGACCGCGCTCCCAGCTCTCTTCTCTTAGCCCGTGCTCCCAGCTCTCTTCCCTTAGCCCGTGCTCCCCGCTCTCTTCCTCATGCTACATTTTCTTCTCTTAGTCCGCGCTCCCAGCTCTCTTCTCTTAGCCCGTGCTCCCAGCTCTCTTCCCTTAGCCCGCGCTCCCCGCTCTCTTCCTCATGCTACATTTTCTTCTTAGCCCATGCTACATTTTCTTCTCTTAGCCCGCGCTCCCAGCTCTCTTCTCTTAGCCCGCACTCCCAGCTCTCTTCTCTTAGCCCGCACTCCCAGCTCTCTTCTCTTAGCCCGCACTCCCAGCTCTCTTCTCTTAGCCCGCGCTCCCAGCTCTCTTCTCTTAGCCCGCGCTCCCAGCTCTCTTCTCTTAGCCCGTGCTCCCAGCTCTCTTCCCTTAGCCCGTGCTCCCCGCTCTCTTCCTCATGCTACATTTTCTTCTCTTAGTCCGCGCTCCCAGCTCTCTTCTCTTAGCCCGTGCTCCCAGCTCTCTTCCCTTAGCCCGCGCTCCCCGCTCTCTTCCTCATGCTACATTTTCTTCTCTTAGCCCATGCTACATTTTCTTCTCTTAGCCCGCGCTCCCAGCTCTCTTCTCTTAGCCCGCGCTCCCAGCTCTCTTCTCTTAGCCCGCACTCCCAGCTCTCTTCTCTTAGCCCGCACTCCCAGCTCTCTTCTCTTAGCCCGCACTCCCAGCTCTCTTCTCTTAGCCCGCGCTCCCAGCTCTCTTCTCTTAGCCCGCGCTCCCCGCTCTCTTCCTCGTGCTTCGTTCTCTTATCTTAGCCCACTCCCCACTCTCTTCCCTTAGCCAACTCCCAGCTCTCTTTCCTTAGCCCGCGCTCCCCGCTCTCTTCCTCATGCTACATTTTCTTCTCTTAGCCCGCGCTCCCAGCTCTCTTCTCTTAGCCCGCGCTTCCAGCTTTCTTCTCTTAGCCCACGCTCCCAGCTCTCTTCTCTTAGCCCGCGCTCCCAGCTCTCTTCTCTTAGCCCGCGCTCCCAGCTCTCTTCTCTTAGCCCGCGCTCCCAGCTCTCTTCTCTTAGCCCGCGCTCCCAGCTCTCTTCTCTTAGCCCGCGCTCCCAGCTCTCTTCTCTTAGCCCGCGCTCCCAGCTCTCTTCTCTTAGCCCGCGCTCCCAGCTCTCTTCTCTTAGCCCGCGCTCCCAGCTCTCTTCTCTTAGCCCACGCTCCCAGCTCTCTTCTCTTAGCCCGCGCTCCCAGCTCTCTTCTCTTAGCCCGCGCTCCCAGCTCTCTTCTCTTAGCCCGCGCTCCCAGCTCTCTTCTCTTAGCCCGCGCTCCCAGCTCTCTTCTCTTAGCCCGCGCTCCCAGCTCTCTTCTCTTAGCCCGCGCTCCCAGCTCTCTTCTCTTAGCCCGCGCTCCCAGCTCTCTTCTCTTAGCCCGCGCTCCCAGCTCTCTTCTCTTAGCCCGCGCTCCCAGCTCTCTTCCTCACGCTTCGTTCTCTTATCTTAGCCCGCTCCCAGCTCTTCTCTTAGCCCGCGCTCCCTGCTCTCTTCCCTTAGCCCGCGCTCCCTGCTCTCTTCCCTTAGCCCGCGCTCCCTGCTCTCTTCCCTTAGCCCGCGCTCCCTGCTCTCTTCCCTTAGCCCGCGCTCCCTGCTCTCTTCCCTTAGCCCGCGCTCCCTGCTCTCTTCCCTTAGCCCGCGCTCCCTGCTCTCTTCCCTTAGCCCGCGCTCCCTGCTCTCTTCCCTTAGCCCGCGCTCCCTGCTCTCTTCCCTTAGCCCGCGCTCCCTGCTCTCTTCCCTTAGCCCGCGCTCCCTGCTCTCTTCCCTTAGCCCGCGCTCCCTGCTCTCTTCCCTTAGCCCCCGCTCCCTGCTCTCTTCCCTTAGCCCCCGCTCCCTGCTCTCTTCCCTTAGCCCCCGCTCCCTGCTCTCTTCCCTTAGCCCCCGCTCCCTGCTCTCTTCCCTTAGCCCCCGCTCCCTGCTCTCTTCCCTTAGCCCCCGCTCCCTGCTCTCTTCCCTTAGCCCCCGCTCCCTGCTCTCTTCCCTTAGCCCCCGCTCCCTGCTCTCTTCCCTTAGCCCCCGCTCCCTGCTCTCTTCCCTTAGCCCCCGCTCCCTGCTCTCTTCCCTTAGCCCCCGCTCCCTGCTCTCTTCCCTTAGCCCGCGCTCCCTGCTCTCTTCCCTTAGCCCGCGCTCCCTGCTCTCTTCCCTTAGCCCGCGCTCCCTGCTCTCTTCCCTTAGCCCGCGCTCCCTGCTCTCTTCCCTTAGCCCGCGCTCCCTGCTCTCTTCCCTTAGCCCGCGCTCCCTGCTCTCTTCCCTTAGCCCGCGCTCCCTGCTCTCTTCCCTTAGCCCGCGCTCCCTGCTCTCTTCCCTTAGCCCGCGCTCCCTGCTCTCTTCCCTTGGCCCGCGCTCCCTGCTCTCTTCCCTTGGCCCGCGCTCCCTGCTCTCTTCCCTTGGCCCGCGCTCCCTGCTCTCTTCCCTTGGCCCGCGCTCCCTGCTCTCTTCCCTTGGCCCGCGCTCCCTGCTCTCTTCCCTTGGCCCGCGCTCCCTGCTCTCTTCCCTTGGCCCGCGCTCCCTGCTCTCTTCCCTTGGCCCGCGCTCCCTGCTCTCTTCCCTTGGCCCGCGCTCCCTGCTCTCTTCCCTTGGCCCGCGCTCCCCGCTCTCTTCCCTTGGCCCGCGCTCCCCGCTCTCTTCCCTTGGCCCGCGCTCCCCGCTCTCTTCCCTTGGCCCGCGCTCCCCGCTCTCTTCCCTTGGCCCGCGCTCCCCGCTCTCTTCCCTTGGCCCGCGCTCCGCTTTCTTCCTTTAGCCCGCGCTCTTCCCTGGTGATGTCAGAACTATAGGGAGAGTAGATGGGGGATGTGAGGTTGAGATGGAGGAGGTCTTTGTGTGGGTAGTGCTCACATCTCCTCCTCCTCTCTGCAGAAGACATGGCCTTTGAGGTGTCGTGGTACGTGCGGAGACCGGGAGGCTCCGCTGTGTTCCTGGGGGCAGCCGATCGCTCTGCTCAGGTGCACCACGGCCGAAGGAACAGCAGCAGCGAAGTGGCCCTGGAGAGAGTCAGCAACATGGAGTATCGGCTGCGTATCTACAGCTGCGAGGAGGAAGATGCTGGCAGCCATTATTGCGTGGTGACCCCCTGGGTGCGAAGCGGTGACGGCGGCTGGAACAGTCAGGAAACCCTCACCTCCCCCTATGTGTCCATGAGCGTCAGGATGGACTGTGAGTATACCGTAGTGGTCCAGCCTGCAGATGTAACATACAGTATAATAAGTCCGTGATTCCATGTAGGAAATAAACTATTATGTAGAATGATCTGAGTTTGTTTCCTCCATGTCGGCATTATTCTGCATTATATTAGCGCAGGTATTGAATTGAACATAAAGGGGGGGATTCAGCTCTTCCCTGCGCCCCTGCTAATGGGCGGCTATTGTGCCATGTGCCCCTCCCCTGCTGCTGCCGCCGCCTCTGGGCACAAGCTCACTTAGGGCCAGATGTATCAAGAGGAGAGTGAAAAACAGCCAATCAGCTCCTACCTGTTATTCAAACACAGCCTGTGACATGGCAGTTAGGAGCTGATAGACTGTTTATCACTTTCCATTGTATCACTTTTGAAGCTTGATCCATCTGGCCCTTAGGGGTAAATGTACTGCAGGTGATGTCGCCCATATCAAATTCTGTCTGTCATTTCCTAGGATGCAATGGAGAATTTACCCCATAGTGCCTGGGCTCTTTATATTCGGTATACAAGTCCGGTGTCACCAACATGTTACATAGAAACATCTTTCCCTTGTAGCGTAACTGGTGCTAGATGATTAATAATTATATAATCCCGACCTATGTTCTCCTGCCCCTTCCCGCCCTGGTCCAACCTCCCATGTGCAGCAGTCTGTGCCGCACTTGTAGTACTGTATGCAGACAGCAGGGGGCAGAGCATGATATGAGCTGCAGGACATGTTCTAGTGCCACCTACTGGACAAGTGCTGTAGTGTCCTTGTCCGGTCTGAATCGTGTGCACAGTGTGTATAGCTTATTCCAGGCATTCTGTAACTGTACATGTTCCTCCCACAGTACTGAGTGCGTTCCGCTATCCGCTGCTGATCGGAGCCGGCCTGTCTCTGCTCGCGGGACTCTTATCCTGTCTGATCGGATACTGCAGTACCCGGTTCTGCTGTAAGGTCCAGCCGGTGAAGGAGAAACGCCGGGAACACCGCAGGCTCATGCCTATGGAGATGGACTGACGCTAGGACTGTAGGGAGGGACTCCGCTCGGTCTTATGCTGACCACTGACTGTCATCCCGGGGTTACATACAAAGCACAGAGCCGGAATGTGACCTGGGAGCAAAGAACCATTGAGACCAAAGCGGGGTCTTCCCTACACAGACTGGAACGATGGTACGGCAATGGGAGCCTTGCATGCTCCCCCTTTCTGTAAGCAATAAGCCCCCCAAGTACCTGACAGAGGCAAGGCCTGGAATGTGAACCAATGACAATAAAGGGACCTCTGCCAGCTTGGGTACAGGCAGAGAACAGTAGGTGCTGTGTACAGCGCCGTCCTACACACCTGGGTACAAAGGGCCTCCACCACGGAGACACGCCACTTACCTGAAAAGCACATTTTTCCCGGTTTCTTTGGAATGTTTTTCATGTGTTTTTGTTTCTTTTTAAGACTGTCCAGAGATGTTTTTGTATAAATGAGGTTTTGTCTCTGTGTTTTATACTGAAATCGCAGCCACTGGTCCCAATGCAAAACCTGATCTGGGCCTCGCTGTATTCGCCTTTCACCGGCAGAGGCCCCGGGCCGGGATTAACTCTTTGTCTTCCATAGCAGACGACGTAATTGCACTCCTGGGTGGCAGAGAAGGAACCGCCATATTGTTGTGCTTTGTGTTTTTATTCCGTCCTCTCTCCGCCCAAGCAATAAAAACAGTTTATTTTTTACACAAGATGCTGTGGCCTGTTTGGGTGCGCGCCGCGTGGCTGTTTGCTGGGTGCTGGTTGTTTGGTTCATGAAGCTGAAAACTGAGGAGGCCGTTAATTATTTGGCCGCTTACCGTGCTTTGGTTTCTACAATTACTGTCCCCAAGCTCATAGGATTCTATCTCTACCTGATCAGAAAGTTGTAAGGAAACCTCTTTTGCAGAAGAGACGTTTGCAAAGCGTTTCATACAGTGAGCTCCGTTCAGGGGCCGCCATGTTCAGCTACCTTGCTGAACTCTCAATTTTGCCACAAACAATTTAAGGCACCACCGCCCAAGGAAATTCGTCCGTGATGCGCCGGGGGTCTCAGGCAGCTGACAACAGCAGATGTCCATTGCCCACCTTCTTCCTGTACATGGAGACCATCCAATAATTTTGCCCCTGCACACAAGCTTCAAATGGATGTTTATGCAAAACATCCAATCACATGCCTATAGGTGCTATCTGCGTGCGGGAGGACCTTCACGCGGGCAGCGTTTAATGATCTGCAAAACTGCGAATTTCGCAGCTTTGTGGGTCAACCAGAATGACCCCCTTATTCCAAAGTTATTCAGTCACATGACCGCAATTGTTTTATATATGTATTAACAACTTGACAAAAAAAAAATGTTTTGCTAGTGGAAATGCGTCCCCAGGAAAAAATCCGGGTCGGGATTTGGACCAGAGATAGTCCAGGTCCAGATGCAGTAGACTTGGGTAGCCAGGGTCAATGTGACCGGGGTCCTGTTCACTGCAATGTAACAGCCGCCTCTGAGAGATGCTCTTATCGCTACCCCAGCCCCGACTCCCGATGATGTAACCCGCCTGGCATTATGCTGGTTGGGATGCTAATGGGAAAAGTTATGCAAGCCGGTTCACCCCTGGTAAACAATGCCGGGTGCGACCTGGCGTGTATAGTGGTAATGGGGTGATAGTAGCATATAGTGCAGCAGCTCGGACAGTCTGGGGTAAGAGCAGGAACGCTGCAGTCCCATATAACAGTCCCGGGTGTGACCTGGCGTGTATAGTGGTAATGGGGTGATAGTAGCATATAGTGCAGCAGCCCGGACAGTCTGGGGTAAGAGCAGGAACGCTGCAGTCCCATATATCAGTCCCGGGTGTGACCTGGCGTGTATAGTGGTAATGGGGTGATAGTAGCATATAGTGCAGCAGCCCGGACAGTCTGGGGTAAGAGCAGGAACGCTGCAGTCCCATATATCAGTCCCGGGTGTGACCTGGCGTGTATAGTGGTAATGGGGGGATAGTAGCATATAGTGCAGCAGCCCGGACAGTCTGGGGTAAGAGCAGGAACGCTGCAGTCCCATATAACAGTCCCGGGTGTGACCTGGCGTGTATAGTGGTAAGAGGGTGATAGTAGCATATAGTGCAGCAGCCCGGACAGTCTGGGGTAAGAGCAGGAACGCTGCAGTCCCATATAACAGTCCCCGGTGTGACCTGGCGTGTATAGTGGTAATAGGGTGATAGTAACATATAGTGCAGCAGCCCGGACAGTCTGGGGTAAGAGCAGGAACGCTGCAGTCCCATATAACAGTCCCGGGTGTGACCTGGCGTGTATAGTGGTAATGGGGTAATAGTAGCATATAGTGCAGCAGCCCGGACAGTCTGGGGTAATAGCAGGAACGCTGCAGTCCCATATAACAGTCCCCGGTGTGACCTGGCGTGTATAGTGGTAATGGGGTGATAGTAGCATATAGTGCAGCAGCCCGGACAGTCTGGGGTAAGAGCAGGAACGCTGCAGTCCCATATAACAGTCCCGGGTGTGACCTGGCGTGTATAGTGGTAATGGGGGGATAGTAGCATATAGTGCAGCAGCCCGGACAGTCTGGGGTAAGAGCAGGAACGCTGCAGTCCCATATAACAGTCCCGGGTGTAACCTGGCGTGTATAGTGGTAATGGGGTGATAGTAGCATATAGTGCAGCAGCCCGGACAGTCTGGGGTAAGAGCAGGAACGCTGCAGTCCCATATAACAGTCCCGGGTGTGATCTGGCGTGTATAGTGGTAATAGGGTGATAGTAGCATATAGTGCAGCAGCCCGGACAGTCTGGGGTAAGAGCAGGAACGCTGCAGTCCCATATAACAGTCCCGGGTGTGACCTGGCATGTATAGTGGTAATAGGGTGATAGTAGCATATAGTGCAGCAGCCTGGACAGTCTGGGGTAAGCAGGAACGCTGCAGTCCCATATAACAGTCCCGGGTGTGACCTGGCGTGTATAGTGGTAATGGGGTGTGTCACGGACCCACCGGTCGCCTGCTCCGATACGTCAATCTGAGCAGCGCCGGCCGTGACTGGGGTTCACTCAGGACACTCGGGTCCTTTCCTTGAGGTACACTGCCACCAGCCAAAACCTGAGTTTAGCGCCTGAAACTGCGCAAGGGGCGGCTTGGCTCGCCCCTGACCATACAATACAAGATAACAATGGTAACGTTTTTCAGCCGTTCTCTTCCGAGGCTAATGAGTCTTAGGAACACAGAACCAGAACTGGGAATATGTATTATTTATTCCTAGAAATACTACAGAGCTTTAGAAAATAATTACAAGATTTTACAGTGATTTTAAAAGTACACACAAGTTTTAAATGCAATTTCAAAAATAAAAAGGGAAAAAAGACAGAACCTATCTTACACTTAAATACAGATCCTGACGTGGGGGGATCCTCCACAAGAAATCTCTCGTCGCCTACAGCCTGTTTTGCTAGACCCCCAGGTAGTGACACTGACTATCCCAAGGTACAGAGGTTTTATCTGCAGCCTCCCTCATCCCTCCCACCCTTGGGATTTTTAACCATTCCCTTGCTGAGCCTAGTGAAGGTCCCTAGCTCTTTCCCATAAAGAATTTGTCCCTGCTTTGAAGTAGATCTTATACATTCCTCAAGTGATAAGAGGTCATTTAGTGCAGGGCCAGAGCCACTTTGGCCGGTTGGCTGGACACTATTGCTCTCCCCCCCAATCTGGTTTATGAGGGGTCTCAGATCTTATCTTACATCCTAACTCCAGAGGAGTCCACAGATGGCTACACTCCCTGGGTCACCAATAGTCCACACACATAATACATGACATGTTCTGATCTCCCACATAATAATCACAGGCGGCATGATTTTACCAAACATACCAGACATACATTGATTGCACAGATAATCATAACAGGAGGCATACGTTAATTTGATCGATCACCTGATCTGATCGTTACAGGGTGATAGTAGCATATAGTGCAGCAGCCCGGACAGTCTGGGGTAAGAGCAGGAACGCTGCAGTCCCATATAACAGTCCCGGGTGTGACCTGGCGTGTATAGTGGTAATGGGGTGATAGTAGCATATAGTGCAGCAGCCCGGACAGTCTGGGGTAAGAGCAGGAACGCTGCAGTCCCATATAACAGTCCCGGGTGTGACCTGGCGTGTATAGTGGTAATGGGGTGATAGTAGCATATAGTGCAGCAGCCCGGACAGTCTGGGGTAAGAGCAGGTACGCTGCAGTCCCATATAACAGTCCCGGGTGTGACCTGGCGTGTATAGTGGTAATGGGGTGATAGTAGCATATAGTGCAGCAGCCCGGACAGTCTGGGGTAAGAGCAGGAACGCTGCAGTCCCATATAACAGTCCCGGGTGTGACCTGGCGTGTATAGTGGTAATGGGGTGATAGTAGCATATAGTGCAGCAGCCCGGACAGTCTGGGGTAAGAGCAGGAACGCTGCAGTCCCATATAACAGTCCCGGGTGTGACCTGGCGTGTATAGTGGTAATGGGGTGATAGTAGCATATAGTGCAGTAGCCCGGACAGTCTGGGGTAAGAGCAGGAACGCTGCAGTCCCATAGAACAGTCCCGGGTGTAACCTGGCGTGCAGGGGCGTAACTAAGTTTTTAGCGCCCCCCCGCCGGATGGTTTTTCGGCGCCCCCCTCGAACACACCCCCCCCGCCGCCACCTAACCTGACCCCCCCCCCTTCTTACACTTACCTGTCCCCGCAGTCTGCATCTCGCCCGGCTCTCTGCCGGGACCAGCCTGACGTCACGGTCCCGGCCGGCTCCTGCTGCTGCAATGAAAACTGACTCTTAGAAAATGGCTGCCCCCATACTGCAGACAGAAATCTGTCTGCAGTATGGGGGCAGCCATTTTATAATAGTCAGTTTTCATTGCAGCAGCAGCCGGCCGGGACCGTGACGTCAGGCAGGTCCCGGCAGAGAGCCGGGCGAGACGAAGACCACAAGTAACTATACCTCCTGAGCCCCCCGGCGGCGCCCCCAATTTCTCTGCGCCCCCCCCCCGCCACCGCGAGGGCTGCGGAGGTATAGTTACGCCACTGCTGGCGTGTATAGTGGTAATGGGGTGATAGTAGCATATAGTGCAGCAGCCCGGACAGTCTGGGGTAAGAGCAGGAACGCTGCAGTCCCATATAACAGTCCCGGGTGCGACCTGGCGTGTATAGTGGTAATGGGGTGATAGTAGCATATAGTGCAGCAGCCCGGACAGTCTGGGGTAATAGCAGGAACGCTGCAGTCCCATGTAGCAGTCCCCGGTGTGACCTGGCGTGTATAGTGGTAATGGGGTGATAGTAGCATATAGTGCAGCAGCCCAGACAGTCTGGGGTAAGAGCAGGAACGCTGCAGTCCCATATAACAGTCCTGGGTGTGACCTGGCATGTAGAGTGGTAATGGGGTGATAGTAGCATATAGTGCAGCAGCCCGGACAGTCTGGGATAAGAGCAGGAACGCTACAGTCCGATATAACAGTCCCGGGTGTGACCTGGCGTGTATAGTGGTAATGGGGTGATAGTAGCATATAGTGCAGCAGCCCGGACAGTCTGGGGTAAGAGCAGGAACGCTGCAGTCCCATATAACAGTCCCCGGTGTGACCTGGCGTGTATAGTGGTAATAGGGTGATAGTAGCATATAGTGCAGCATCCCGGACAGTCTGGAGTAAGAGCAGGAACGCTGCAGTCCCATATAACAGTCCCGGGTGTGACCCGGCGTGTATAGTGGTAATAGGGTGATAGTAGCATATAGTGCAGCAGCCCGGACAGTCTGGGGTAAGAGCAGGAACGCTGCAGTCCCATATAACAGTCCCCGGTGTGACCTGGCGTGTATAGTGGTAATAGGGTGATAGTAGCATATAGTGCAGCAGCCCGGACAGTCTGGGGTAAGAGCAGGAACGCTGCAGTCCCATATAACAGTCCCGGGTGTGACCTGGTGTGTATACTGGTATTGGGGTGATAGTAGCATATAATGCAGTAGCCCGGACAGTCTGGGGTAAGAGCAGGAACGCTACAGTCCCATATAACAGTCCCGGGTGTGACCTGGCGTGTATAGTGGTAATGGGGTGATAGTAGCATATAGTGCAGCAGCCCGGACAGTGTGTGGTAAGAGCAGGAACGCTGCAGTCCCATAGAACAGTCCCGGGTGTGACCTGGCGTGTATAGTGGTAATGGGGTGATAGTAGCATATAGTGCAGCAGCCCGGACAGTCTGGGGTAAGAGCAGGAATGCTGCAGTCCCATATACCAGTCCCGGGTGTGACCTGGCGTGTATAGTGGTAATGGGGTGATAGTAGCATATAGTGCAGCAGCCCGGACAGTCTGGGGTAAGAGCAGGAACGCTGCAGTCCCATAGAACAGTCCCGGGTGTGACCTGGCGTGTATAGTGGTAATGGGGTGATAGTAGCATATAGTGCAGCAGCCTGGACAGTCTGGGGTAAGAGCAGGAGCGCTGCAGTCCCATATAACAGTCCCGGGTGTGACTTGGCGTGTATAGTGGTAATATGGTGATAGTAGCATATAGTGCAGCAGCCCGGACAGTCTGGGGTAAGAGCAGGAATGCTGCAGTCCCATATAACAGTCCCGGGTGTGACCTGGCGTGTATAGTAGTAATAGGGTGATAGTAGCATATAGTGCAGCAGCCCGGACAGTCTGGGATAAGAGCAGGAACGCTGCAGTCCCATATACCAGTCCCGGGTGTGACCTGGCGTGTATAGTGGTAATAGGGTGATAGTAGCATATAGTGCAGCAGCCCGGACAGTCTGGGGTAAGAGAAGGAACGCTGCAGTCCCATATAACAGTCCCGGGTGTGACCTGGCGTGTATAGTGGTAATAGGGTGATAGTAGCATATAGTGCAGCAGCCCGGACAGTCTGGGGTAAGCAGGAACGCTGCAGTCCCATATAACAGTCCCGGGTGTGACCTGGCGTGTATAGTGGTAATAGGGTAATAGTAGCATATAGTGCAGCAGCCCGGACAGTGTGTGGTAAGAGCAGGAACGCTGCAGTCCCATAGAACAGTCCCGAGTGTGATCTGGTGTGTATACTGGTATTGGGGTGATAGTAGCATATAATGCAGTAGCCCGGACAGTCTGGGGTAAGAGCAGGAACGCTACAGTCCCATATAACAGTCCCGGGTGTGACCTGGCGTGTATAGTGGTAATGGGGTGATAGTAGCATATAGTGCAGCAGCCCGGACAGTGTGTGGTAAGAGCAGGAACGCTGCAGTCCCATAGAACAGTCCCGGGTGTGATCTGGCGTGTATAGTGGAAATGGGGTGATAGTAGCATATAGTGCAGCAGCCCGGACAGTCTGGGGTAAGAGCAGGAACGCTGCAGTCCCATATAACAGTCCCCGGTGTGACCTGGCATGTATAGTGGTAATAGGATGATAGTAGCATATAGTGCAGCAGCCCGGACAGTCTGGGGTAAGAGCAGGAACGCTGCAGTCCCATATAACAGTCCCGGGTGTGCCCTGGCGTGTATAGTGGTAATAGGGTGATAGTAGCATATAGTGCAGCAGCCCGGACAGTCTGGGGTAAGCAGGAACGCTGCAGTCCCATATAACAGTCCCGGGTGTGACCTGGCGTGTATAGTGGTAATAGGATGATAGTAGCATATAGTGCAGCAGCCCGGACAGTCTGGGGTAAGAGCAGGAACGCTGCAGTCCCATATAACAGTCCCGGGTGTGACCTGGTGTGTATACTGGTATTGGGGTGATAGTAGCATATAGTGCAGCAGCCCGGACAGTCTGGGGTAAGAGCAGGAACGCTACAGTCCCATATAACAGTCCCGGGTGTGACCTGGCGTGTATAGTGGTAATGGGGTGATAGTAGCATATAGTGCAGCAGCCCAGACAGTCTGGGGTAAGAGCAGGAACGCTGCAGTCCCATATACCAGTCCCCGGTGTGACCTTGTGTGTATAGTGGTAATGGGGTGATAGTAGCATATAGTGCAGCAGCCCGGACAGTCTGGGGTAAGCAGGAACGCTGCAGTCCCATATAACAGTCCCGGGTGTGACCTGGCGTGTATAGTGGTAATAGGGTGATAGTAGCATATAGTGCAGCAGCCCGGACAGTCTGGGGTAAGCAGGAACGCTGCAGTCCCATATAACAGTACCGGGTGTGACCTGGTGTGTATAGTGGTAATAGGGTGATAGTAGCATATAGTGCAGCAGCCCGGACAGTCTGGGGTAAGAGCAGGAACGCTGCAGTCCCATATAACAGTCCCGGGTGTGACCTGGCGTGTATAGTGGTAATGGGGTGATAGTAGCATATAGTGCAGCAGCCCGGACAGTCTGGGGTAAGAGCAGGAACGCTGCAGTCCCATGTAGCAGTCCCCGGTGTGACCTGGCGTGTATAGTGGTAATGGGGTGATAGTAGCATATAGTGCAGCAGCCCGGACAGTCTGGGGTAAGAGCAGGAACGCTGCAGTCCCATATAACAGTCCCGGGTGTGACCTGGCATGTATAGTGGTAATAGGGTGATAGTAGCATATAGTGCAGCAGCCCGGACAGTCTGGGGTAAGAGCAGGAACGCTGCAGACCCATATAACAGTCCCCGGTGTGACCTGGCGTGTATAGTGGTAATAGGGTGATAGTAGCATATAGTGCAGCAGCCCGGACAGTCTGGGGTAAGAGCAGGAACGCTGCAGTCCCATATAACAGTCCCGGGTGTGACCTGGTGTGTATACTGGTATTGGGGTGATAGTAGAATATAGTGCAGCAGCCCGGACAGTCTGGGGTAAGAGCAGGAACGCTGCAGTCCCATATAACAGTCCCCGGTGTGACCTGGCGTGTATAGTGGTAATGGGGTGATAGTAGCATATCGTGCAGCAGCCCGGACAGTCTGGGGTAAGAGCAGGAACGCTACAGTCCCATATAACAGTCCCGGGTGTGACCTGGAGTGTATAGTGGTAATAGGGTGATAGTAGCATATAGTGCAGCAGCCCGGACAGTCTGGGATAAGAGCAGGAACGCTGCAGTCCCATATAACAGTCCCGGGTGTGACCTGGTGTGTATACTGGTATTGGGATGATAGTAGCATATAGTGCAGCAGCCCGGACAGTCTGGGGTAAGAACAGGAACGCTGCAGTCCCATATAACAGTCCCGGGTGTGACCTGGCGTGTATAGTGGTAATGGGGTGATAGTAGCATATAGTGCAGCAGCCCGGACAGTGTGTGGTAAGAGCAGGAACGCTGCAGTCCCATAGAACAGTCCCGGGTGTGACCTGGCGTGTATAGTGGTAATGGGGTGATAGTATCATATAGTGCAGCAGCCCGGACAGTCTGGGGTAAGAGCAGGAATGCTGCAGTCCCATATACCAGTCCCGGGTGTGACCTGGCGTGTATAGTGGTAATGGGGTGATAGTAGCATATAGTGCAGCAGCCCGGACAGTCTGGGGTAAGAGCAGGAACGCTGCAGTCCCATAGAACAGTCCCGGGTGTGACCTGGCGTGTATAGTGGTAATGGGGTGATAGTAGCATATAGTGCAGCAGCCTGGACAGTCTGGGGTAAGAGCAGGAGCGCTGCAGTCCCATATAACAGTCCCGGGTGTGACCTGGCGTGTATAGTAGTAATAGGGTGATAGTAGCATATAGTGCAGCAGCCCGGACAGTCTGGGGTAAGAGCAGGAACGCTGCAGTCCCATATAACAGTCCCGGGTGTGACCTGGCGTGTATAGTGGTAATAGGGTGATAGTAGCATATAGTGCAGCAGCCCGGACAGTCTGGGGTAAGAGAAGGAACGCTGCAGTCCCATATAACAGTCCCGGGTGTGACCTGGCGTGTATAGTGGTAATAGGGTGATAGTAGCATATAGTGCAGCAGCCCGGACAGTCTGGGGTAAGCAGGAACGCTGCAGTCCCATATAACAGTCCCGGGTGTGACCTGGCGTGTATAGTGGTAATAGGGTAATAGTAGCATATAGTGCAGCAGCCCGGACAGTGTGTGGTAAGAGCAGGAACGCTGCAGTCCCATAGAACAGTCCCGGGTGTGATCTGGTGTGTATACTGGTATTGGGGTGATAGTAGCATATAATGCAGTAGCCCGGACAGTCTGGGGTAAGAGCAGGAATGCTACAGTCCCATATAACAGTCCCGGGTGTGACCTGGCGTGTATAGTGGTAATGGGGTGATAGTAGCATATAGTGCAGCAGCCCGGACAGTGTGTGGTAAGAGCAGGAACGCTGCAGTCCCATAGAACAGTCCCGGGTGTGATCTGGCGTGTATAGTGGTAATGGGGTGATAGTAGCATATAGTGCAGCAGCCCGGACAGTCTGGGGTAAGAGCAGGAACGCTGCAGTCCCATATAACAGTCCCCGGTGTGACCTGGCATGTATAGTGGTAATAGGGTGATAGTAGCATATAGTGCAGCAGCCCGGACAGTCTGGGGTAAGAGCAGGAACGCTGCAGTCCCATATAACAGTCCCGGGTGTGCCCTGGCGTGTATAGTGGTAATAGGGTGATAGTAGCATATAGTGCAGCAGCCCGGACAGTCTGGGGTAAGCAGGAACGCTGCAGTCCCATATAACAGTCCCGGGTGTGACCTGGCGTGTATAGTGGTAATAGGATGATAGTAGCATATAGTGCAGCAGCCCGGACAGTCTGGGGTAAGAGCAGGAACGCTGCAGTCCCATATAACAGTCCCGGGTGTGACCTGGTGTGTATACTGGTATTGGGGTGATAGTAGCATATAGTGCAGCAGCCCGGACAGTCTGGGGTAAGAGCAGGAACGCTACAGTCCCATATAACAGTCCCGGGTGTGACCTGGCGTGTATAGTGGTAATGGGGTGATAGTAGCATATAGTGCAGCAGCCCGGACAGTCTGGGGTAAGCAGGAACGCTGCAGTCCCATATAACAGTCCCGGGTGTGACCTGGCGTGTATAGTGGTAATAGGGTGATAGTAGCATATAGTGCAGCAGCCCGGACAGTCTGGGGTAAGCAGGAACGCTGCAATCCCATATAACAGTCCCGGGTGTGACCTGGCGTGTATAGTGGTAATAGGGTGATAGTAGCATATAGTGCAGCAGCCCGGACAGTCTGGGGTAAGAGCAGGAACGCTGCAGACCCATATAACAGTCCCCGGTGTGACCTGGCGTGTATAGTGGTAATAGGGTGATAGTAGCATATAGTGCAGCAGCCCGGACAGTCTGGGGTAAGAGCAGGAACGCTGCAGTCCCATATAACAGTCCCGGGTGTGACCTGGTGTGTATACTGGTATTGGGGTGATAGTAGAATATAGTGCAGCAGCCCGGACAGTCTGGGGTAAGAGCAGGAACGCTGCAGTCCCATATAACAGTCCCCGGTGTGACCTGGCGTGTATAGTGGTAATGGGGTGATAGTAGCATATAGTGCAGCAGCCCGGACAGTCTGGGGTAAGAGCAGGAACGCTACAGTCCCATATAACAGTCCCGGGTGTGACCTGGCGTGTATAGTGGTAATAGGGTGATAGTAGCATATAGTGCAGCAGCCCGGACAGTCTGGGATAAGAGCAGGAACGCTGCAGTCCCATATAACAGTCCCGGGTGTGACCTGGTGTGTATACTGGTATTGGGGTGATAGTAGCATATAATGCAGTAGCCCGGACAGTCTGGGGTAAGAGCAGGAACGCTGCAGTCCCATATAACAGTCCCGGGTGTGACCTGGCGTGTATAGTGGTAATGGGGTGATAGTAGCATATAGTGCAGCAGCCCGGACAGTCTGGGGTAAGCAGGAACGCTGCAGTCCCATATAACAGTCCCGGGTGTGACCTGGCGTGTATAGTGGTAATGGGGTGATAGTAGGGGCGGACAGTCTGGGGTAAGAGCAGGAACGCTGCAGTCCCATAGAACAGTCCCGGGTGTAACCTGGCTTGTATAGTTATAATGGGGTGATAGTAGCATATAGTGCAGCAGCCCGGACAGTCTGGGGAAAGAGCAGGAACGCTGCAGTCCCATATAACAGTCCCGGGTGTGACCTGGCGTGTATAGTGGTAATGGGGTGATAGTAGCATATAGTGCAGCAGCCCGGACAGTCTGGGGTAATAGCAGGAACGCTGCAGTCCCATAGAACAGTCCCGGGTGTAACCTGGCGTGTATAGTGGTAATGGGGTGATAGTAGCATATAGTGCAGCAGCCCGGACAGTCTGGGGTAATAGCAGGAACGCTGCAGTCCCATATAACAGTCCCGGGTGTGACCTGGCGTGTATAGTGGTAATGGGGTGATAGTAGCATATAGTGCAGCAGTCCGGACAGTCTGAGGTAAGAGAAGGAACGCTGCAGTCCCATATAACAGTCCCGGGTGTGACCTGGCGTGTATAGTGGTAATAGGGTGATAGTAGCATATAGTGCAGCAGCCCGGACAGTCTGGGGTAATAGCAGGAACGCTGTAGTCCCATAGAACAGTCCCGGGTGTGACCTGGCATGTATAGTGGTAATGGGGTGATAGTAGCATATAGTGCAGCAGCCCGGACAGTCTGGGGTAAGAGCAGGAACGCTGCAGTCCCATATAACAGTCCCGGGTGTGACCTGGCATGTATAGTGGTAATAGGGTGATAGTAGCATATAGTGCAGCAGCCCGGACAGTCTGGGGTAAGAGCAGGAACGCTGCAGTCCCATATAACAGTCCCCGGTGTGACCTGGCGTGTATAGTGGTAATAGGGTGATAGTAGCATATAGTGCAGCAGCCCGGACAGTCTGGGGTAAGAGCAGGAACGCTGCAGTCCCATATAACAGTCCCGGGTGTGACCTGGTGTGTATAGTGGTAATGGGGTGATAGTAGCATACAGTGCAGCAGCCCGGACAGTCTGGGGTAAGAGCAGGAACGCTGCTGTCCCATATAACAGTCCCGGGTGCGACCTGGCATGTATAGTGGTAATGGGGTGATAGTAGCATATAGTGCAGCAGCCCGGACAGTCTGGGGTAAGAGCAGGAACGCTGCAGTCCCATATAACAGTCCCGGGTGTGACCTGGTGTGTATAGTGGTAATAGGGTGATAGTAGCATATAGTGCAGCAGCCCGGACAGTCTGGGGTAAGAGCAGGAACGCTGCAGTCCCATATAACAGTCCCGGGTGTGACCTGGTGTGTATACTGGTATTGGGGTGATAGTAGCATATAATGCAGTAGCCCGGACAGTCTGGGGTAAGAGCAGGAACGCTACAGTCCCATATAACAGTCCCGGGTGTGACCTGGCGTGTATAGTGGTAATGGGGTGATAGTAGCATATAGTGCAGCAGCCCGGACAGTGTGTGGTAAGAGCAGGAACGCTGCAGTCCCATAGAACAGTCCCGGGTGTGACCTGGCGTGTATAGTGGTAATGGGGTGATAGTAGCATATAGTGCAGCAGCCCGGACAGTCTGGGATAAGAGCAGGAACGCTGCAGTCCCATATAACAGTCCCGGGTGTGACCTGGCATGTAGAGTGGTAATGGGGTGATAGTAGCATATAGTGCAGCAGCCCGGACAGTCTGGGATAAGAGCAGGAACGCTACAGTCCCATATAACAGTCCCGGGTGTGACCTGGCATGTATAGTGGTAATAGGGTGATAGTGGCATATAGTGCAGCAGCCCGGACAGTCTGGGATAAGAGCAGGAACGCTGCAGTCCCATATAACAGTCCCGGGTGTGACCTCGCATGTATAGTGGTAATGGGGTTATAGTAGCATATAGTGCAGCAGCCCGGACAGTCTGGGGTAAGAGCAGGAACGCTGCAGTCCCATATAACAGTCCTGGGTGTGACCTGGCGTGTATAGTGGTAATAGGGTGATAGTAGCATATAGTGCAGCAGCCCGGACAGTCTGGGGTAAGAGCAGGAACGCTGCAGTCCCATATAACAGTCCCGGGTGTGACCTGGCGTGTATAGTGGTAATGGGGTGATAGTAGCATATAGTGCAGCAGTCCGGACAGTCTGGGGTAAGAGCAGGAACGCTGCAGTCCCATATAACAGTCCCGGGTGTGACCTGGCGTGTATAGTGGTAATGGGGTGATAGTAGCATATAGTGCAGCAGCCCGGACAGTCTGGGGTAAGAGCAGGATCGCTACAGTCCCATATAACAGTCCCGGGTGTGACCTGGCATGTATAGTAGTAATAGGGTGATAGTAGCATATAGTGCAGCAGCCCGGACAGTCTGGTGTAAGAGCAGGTACGCTGCAGTCCCATAGAACAGTCCCGGGTGTGACCTGGCGTGTATAGTAGTAATAGGGTGATAGTAGCATATAGTGCAGCAGCCCGGACAGTCTGGGGTAAGAGCAGGAACGCTGCAGTCCCATATAACAGTCCCGGGTGTGACCTGGCGTGTATAGTGGTAATAGGGTGATAGTAGCATATAGTGCAGCAGCCCGGACAGTCTGGGGTAAGAGCAGGAACGCTGCAGTCCCATATAACAGTCCCGGGTGTGACCTGGCGTGTATAGTGGTATTGGGGTGATAGTGGCATATAGTGCAGCAGCCCGGACAGTCTGGGGTAAGAGCAGGAACGCTGCAGTCCCATATAACAGTCCCGGGTGTGACCTGGCGTGTATACTGGTATTGGGGTGATAGTAGAATATAGTGCAGCAGCCCGGACAGTCTGGGGTAAGAGCAGGAACGCTGCAGTCCCATATAACAGTCCCCGGTGTGACCTGGCGTGTATAGTGGTAATGGGGTGATAGTAGCATATAGTGCAGCAGCCCGGACAGTCTGGGGTAAGAGCAGGAATGCTGCAGTCCCATATAACAGTCCCGGGTGTGACCTGGCGTGTATAGTGGTAATAGGGTGATAGTAGCATACAGTGCAGCAGCCCGGACAGTCTGGGGTAAGAGCAGGAACGCTGCAGTCCCATATAACAGTCCCGGGTGTGACCTGGCGTGTATAGTGGTAATAGGGTGATAGTAGCATATAGTGCAGCAGCCCGGACAGTCTGGGGTAAGCAGGAACGCTGCAGTCCCATATAACAGTCCCGGGTGTGACCTGGCGTGTATAGTGGTAATAGGGTGATAGTAGCATATAGTGCAGCAGCCCGGACAGTCTGGGGTAAGAGCAGGAACGCTGCAGTCCCATATAACAGTCCCCGGTGTGACCTGGCGTGTATAGTGGTAATAGGGTGATAGTAGCATATAGTGCAGCAGCCCGGACAGTCTGGGGTAAGAGCAGGAACGCTGCAGTCCCATATAACAGTCCCGGGTGTGACCTGGTGTGTATACTGGTATTGGGGTGATAGTAGAATATAGTGCAGCAGCCCGGACAGTCTGGGGTAAGAGCAGGAACGCTGCAGTCCCATATAACAGTCCCCGGTGTGACCTGGCGTGTATAGTGGTAATGGGGTGATAGTAGCATATAGTGCAGCAGCCCGGACAGTCTGGGGTAAGAGCAGGTACGCTGCAGTCCCATAGAACAGTCCCGGGTGTGACCTGGCATGTATAGTGGTAATGGGGTGATAGTAGCATATAGTGCAGCAGTCCGGACAGTCTGGGGTAAGAGCAGGAACGCTGCAGTCCCATATAACAGTCCCGGGTGTGACCTGGCGTGTATAGTGGTAATAGGGTGATAGTAGCATATAGTGCAGCAGCCCGGACAGTCTGGGGTAAGAGCAGGAACGCTACAGTCCCATAGAACAGTCCCGGGTGTGACCTGGCGTGTATAGTGGTAATGGGGTGATAGTAGCATATAGTGCAGCAGCCCGGACAGTCTGGGGTAAGAGCAGGAACGCTGCAGTCCCATAGAACAGTCCCGGGTGTAACCTGGCGTGTATAGTGGTAATGGGGTGATAGTAGCATATAGTGCAGCAGCCCGGACAGTCTGGGGTAAGAGCAGGAACGCTGCAGTCCCATATAACAGTCCCGGGTGTGACCTGGCGTGTATAGTGGTAATAGGGTGATAGTAGCATATAGTGCAGCAGCCCGGACAGTCTGGGGTAAGAGCAGGAACGCTGCAGTCCCATATAACAGTCCCGGGTGTGACCTGGCGTGTATAGTGGTAATGGGGTGATAGTATCATATAGTGCAGCAGCCCGGACAGTCTGGGGTAAGAGCAGGAACGCTGCAGTCCCATATAACAGTCCCGGGTGCGACCTGGCATGTATAGTGGTAATGGGGTGATAGTAGCATATAGTGCAGCAGCCCGGACTGTCTGGGGTAAGAGCAGGAACGCTGCAGTCCCATATAACAGTCCCCGGTGCGACCTGGCGTGTATAGTGGTAATAGGGTGATAGTAGCATATAGTGCAGCAGCCCGGACAGTCTGGGGTAATAGCAGGAACGCTGCAGTCCCATATAACAGTCCCGGGTGTGACCTGGCGTGTATAGTGGTAATGGGGTGATAGTATCATATAGTGCAGCAGCCCGGACAGTCTGGGGTAAGAGCAGGAACGCTGCAGTCCCATATAACAGTCCCGGGTGCGACCTGGCATGTATAGGTGTAATGGGGTGATAGTAGCATATAGTGCAGCAGCCCGGACAGTCTGGGGTAAGAGCAGGAACGGTGCAGTCCCATATACCAGTCCCCGGTGTGACCTGGCGTGTATAGTGGTAATGGGGTGATAGTAGCATATAGTGCAGCAGCCCGGACAGTCTGGGGTAAGAGCAGGAACGCTGCAGTCCCATATAACAGTCCCCGGTGTGACCTGGCGTGTATAGTGGTAATAGGGTGATAGTAGCATATAGTGCAGCAGCCCGGACAGTCTGGGATAAGAGCAGGAACGCTGCAGTCCCATATAACAGTCCCGGGTGTGACCTGGCGTGTATAGTGGTAATGGGGTGATAGTAGCATATAGTGCAGCAGCCCGGACAGTCTGGGGTAATAGCAGGAACGCTGCAGTCCCATATAACAGTCCCGGGTGCGACATGGCATGTATAGTGGTAATGGGGTGATAGTAGCATATAGTGCAGCAGCCCGGACAGTCTGGGGTAAGAGCAGGAACGCTGCAGTCCCATAGAACAGTCCCGGGTGTAACCTGGCGTGTATAGTGGTAATGGGGTGATAGTAGCATATAGTGCAGCAGCCCGGACAGTCTGGGGTAAGAGCAGGAACGCTGCAGTCCCATATAACAGTCCCGAGTGTGACCTGGCGTGTATAGTGGTAATGGGGTGATAGTAGCATATAGTTCAGCAGCCCGGACAGTCTGGGGTAAGAGCAGGAATGCTGCAGTCCCATATAACAGTCCCGGGTGTGACCTGGCGTGTATAGTGGTAATGGGGTGATAGTAGGGGCGGACAGTCTGGGGTAAGAGCAGGAACGCTGCAGTCCCATAGAACAGTCCCGGGTGTAACCTGGCGTGTATAGTTATAATGGGGTGATAGTAGCATATAGTGCAGCAGCCCGGACAGTCTGGGGAAAGAGCAGGAACGCTGCAGTCCCATATAACAGTCCCGGGTGTGACCTGGCGTGTATAGTGGTAATGGGGTGATAGTAGCATATAGTGCAGCAGCCCGGACAGTCTGGGATAAGAGCAGGAACGCTGCAGTCCCATAGAACAGTCCCGGGTGTAACCTGGCGTGTATAGTGGTAATGGGGTGATAGTAGCATATAGTGCAGCAGCCAGGACAGTCTGAGGTAAGAGCAGGAACGCTGCAGTCCCATATAACAGTCCCGGGTGTGACCTGGCGTGTATAGTGGTAATGGGGTGATAGTAGCATATAGTGCAGCAGCCCGGACAGTCTGGGGTAAGAGCAGGATCGCTACAGTCCCATATAACAGTCCCGGGTGTGACCTGGCATGTATAGTAGTAATAGGGTGATAGTAGCATATAGTGCAGCAGCCCGGACAGTCTGGTGTAAGAGCAGGTACGCTGCAGTCCCATAGAACAGTCCCGGGTGTGACCTGGCGTGTATAGTAGTAATTGGGTGATAGTAGCATATAGTGCAGCAGCCCGGACAGTCTGGGGTAAGAGCAGGAATGCTGCAGTCCCATATAACAGTCCCGGGTGTGACCTGGCGTGTATAGTGGTAATAGGGTGATAGTAGCATATAGTGCAGCAGCCCGGACAGTCTGGGGTAAGAGCAGGAACGCTGCAGTCCCATATAACAGTCCCGGGTGTGACCTGGCGTGTATACTGGTATTGGGGTGATAGTAGAATATAGTGCAGCAGCCCGGACAGTCTGGGGTAAGAGCAGGAACGCTGCAGTCCCATATAACAGTCCCCGGTGTGACCTGGCGTGTATAGTGGTAATGGGGTGATAGTAGCATATAGTGCAGCAGCCCGGACAGTCTGGGGTAAGAGCAGGTACGCTGCAGTCCCATAGAACAGTCCCGGGTGTGACCTGGCGTGTATAGTGGTAATGGGGTGATAGTAGCATATAGTGCAGCAGCCCGGACAGTCTGGGGTAAGAGCAGGAATGCTGCAGTCCCATATAACAGTCCCGGGTGTGACCTGGCGTGTATAGTGGTAATAGGGTGATAGTAGCATACAGTGCAGCAGCCCGGACAGTCTGGGGTAAGAGCAGGAACGCTGCAGTCCCATATAACAGTCCCGGGTGTGACCTGGCGTGTATAGTGGTAATAGGGTGATAGTAGCATACAGTGCAGCAGCCCGGACAGTCTGGGGTAAGCAGGAACGCTGCAGTCCCATATAACAGTCCCGGGTGTGACCTGGCGTGTATAGTGGTAATAGGGTGATAGTAGCATATAGTGCAGCAGCCCGGACAGTCTGGGGTAAGAGCAGGAACGCTGCAGTCCCATATAACAGTCCCCGGTGTGACCTGGCGTGTATAGTGGTAATAGGGTGATAGTAGCATATAGTGCAGCAGCCCGGACAGTCTGGGGTAAGAGCAGGAACGCTGCAGTCCCATATAACAGTCCCGGGTGTGACCTGGTGTGTATACTGGTATTGGGGTGATAGTAGAATATAGTGCAGCAGCCCGGACAGTCTGGGGTAAGAGCAGGAACGCTGCAGTCCCATATTACAGTCCCCGGTGTGACCTGGCGTGTATAGTGGTAATGGGGTGATAGTAGCATATAGTGCAGCAGCCCGGACAGTCTGGGGTAAGAGCAGGTACGCTGCAGTCCCATAGAACAGTACCGGGTGTGACCTGGCGTGTATAGTGGTAATGGGGTGATAGTAGCATATAGTGCAGCAGTCCGGACAGTCTGGGGTAAGAGCAGGAACGCTGCAGTCCCATATAACAGTCCCGGGTGTGACCTGGCGTGTATAGTGGTAATAGGGTGATAGTAGCATATAGTGCAGCAGCCCGGACAGTCTGGGGTAAGAGCAGGAACGCTACAGTCCCATAGAACAGTCCCGGGTGTGACCTGGCGTGTATAGTGGTAATGGGGTGATAGTAGCATATAGTGCAGCAGCCCGGACAGTCTGGGGTAAGAGCAGGAACGCTGCAGTCCCATAGAACAGTCCCGGGTGTAACCTGGCGTGTATAGTGGTAATGGGGTGATAGTAGCATATAGTGCAGCAGCCCGGACAGTCTGGGGTAAGAGCAGGAACGCTGCAGTCCCATATAACAGTCCCGGGTGTGACCTGGCATGTATAGTGGTAATGGGGTGATAGTAGCATATAGTGCAGCAGCCCGGACAGTCTGGGGTAAGAGCAGGAACGCTGCAGTCCCATATAACAGTCCCGGGTGTGACCTGGCGTGTATAGTGGTAATAGGGTGATAGTAGCATATAGTGCAGCAGCCCGGACAGTCTGGGGTAAGAGCAGGAACGCTGCAGTCCCATATACCAGTCCCCGGTGTGACCTTGTGTGTATAGTGGTAATGGGGTGATAGTAGCATATAGTGCAGCAGCCCGGACAGTCTGGGGTAAGAGCAGGAACGCTGCAGTCCCATATAACAGTCCCGGGTGTGACCTGGCGTGTATAGTGGTAATAGGGTGATAGTAGCATATAGTGCAGCAGCCCGGACAGTCTGGGGTAAGAGCAGGAACGCTGCAGTCCCATATACCAGTCCCCGGTGTGACCTTGTGTGTATAGTGGTAATGGGGTGATAGTAGCATATAGTGCAGCAGCCCGGACAGTCTGGGGTAAGAGCAGGAACGCTGCAGTCCCATATAACAGTCCCGGGTGTGACCTGGCGTGTATAGTGGTAATAGGGTGATAGTAGCATATAGTGCAGCAGCCCGGACAGTCTGGGGTAATAGCAGGAACGCTGCAGTCCCATAGAACAGTCCCGGGTGTGACCTGGCGTGTATAGTGGTAATGGGGTGATAGTAGCATATAGTGCAGCAGCCCGGACAGTCTGGGGTAAGAGCAGGAATGCTGCAGTCCCATATAACAGTCCCGGGTGTGACCTGGCGTGTATAGTGGTAATAGGGTGATAGTAGCATACAGTGCAGCAGCCCGGACAGTCTGGGGTAAGAGCAGGAACGCTGCAGTCCCATATAACAGTCCCGGGTGTGACCTGGCGTGTATAGTGGTAATAGGGTGATAGTAGCATACAGTGCAGCAGCCCGGACAGTCTGGGGTAAGCAGGAACGCTGCAGTCCCATATAACAGTCCCGGGTGTGACCTGGCGTGTATAGTGGTAATAGGGTGATAGTAGCATATAGTGCAGCAGCCCGGACAGTCTGGGGTAAGAGCAGGAACGCTGCAGTCCCATATAACAGTCCCCGGTGTGACCTGGCGTGTATAGTGGTAATAGGGTGATAGTAGCATATAGTGCAGCAGCCCGGACAGTCTGGGGTAAGAGCAGGAACGCTGCAGTCCCATATAACAGTCCCGGGTGTGACCTGGTGTGTATACTGGTATTGGGGTGATAGTAGAATATAGTGCAGCAGCCCGGACAGTCTGGGGTAAGAGCAGGAACGCTGCAGTCCCATATTACAGTCCCCGGTGTGACCTGGCGTGTATAGTGGTAATGGGGTGATAGTAGCATATAGTGCAGCAGCCCGGACAGTCTGGGGTAAGAGCAGGTACGCTGCAGTCCCATAGAACAGTACCGGGTGTGACCTGGCGTGTATAGTGGTAATGGGGTGATAGTAGCATATAGTGCAGCAGTCCGGACAGTCTGGGGTAAGAGCAGGAACGCTGCAGTCCCATATAACAGTCCCGGGTGTGACCTGGCGTGTATAGTGGTAATAGGGTGATAGTAGCATATAGTGCAGCAGCCCGGACAGTCTGGGGTAAGAGCAGGAACGCTACAGTCCCATAGAACAGTCCCGGGTGTGACCTGGCGTGTATAGTGGTAATGGGGTGATAGTAGCATATAGTGCAGCAGCCCGGACAGTCTGGGGTAAGAGCAGGAACGCTGCAGTCCCATAGAACAGTCCCGGGTGTAACCTGGCGTGTATAGTGGTAATGGGGTGATAGTAGCATATAGTGCAGCAGCCCGGACAGTCTGGGGTAAGAGCAGGAACGCTGCAGTCCCATATAACAGTCCCGGGTGTGACCTGGCATGTATAGTGGTAATGGGGTGATAGTAGCATATAGTGCAGCAGCCCGGACAGTCTGGGGTAAGAGCAGGAACGCTGCAGTCCCATATAACAGTCCCGGGTGTGACCTGGCGTGTATAGTGGTAATAGGGTGATAGTAGCATATAGTGCAGCAGCCCGGACAGTCTGGGGTAAGAGCAGGAACGCTGCAGTCCCATATACCAGTCCCCGGTGTGACCTTGTGTGTATAGTGGTAATGGGGTGATAGTAGCATATAGTGCAGCAGCCCGGACAGTCTGGGGTAAGAGCAGGAACGCTGCAGTCCCATATAACAGTCCCGGGTGTGACCTGGCGTGTATAGTGGTAATAGGGTGATAGTAGCATATAGTGCAGCAGCCCGGACAGTCTGGGGTAAGAGCAGGAACGCTGCAGTCCCATATACCAGTCCCCGGTGTGACCTTGTGTGTATAGTGGTAATGGGGTGATAGTAGCATATAGTGCAGCAGCCCGGACAGTCTGGGGTAAGAGCAGGAACGCTGCAGTCCCATATAACAGTCCCGGGTGTGACCTGGCGTGTATAGTGGTAATAGGGTGATAGTAGCATATAGTGCAGCAGCCCGGACAGTCTGGGGTAATAGCAGGAACGCTGCAGTCCCATATAACAGTCCCGGGTGCGACCTGGCATGTATAGTGGTAATGGGGTGATAGTAGCATATAGTGCAGCAGCCCGGACAGTCTGGGGTAAGAGCAGGAACGCTGCAGTCCCATATAACAGTCCCCGGTGTGACCTGGCGTGTATAGTGGTAATAGGGTGATAGTAGCATATAGTGCAGCAGCCCGGACAGTCTGGGATAAGAGCAGGAACGCTGCAGTCCCATATAACAGTCCCGGGTGTGACCTGGCGTGTATAGTGGTAATGGGGTGATAGTAGCATATAGTGCAGCAGCCCGGACAGTCTGGGGTAATAGCAGGAACGCTGCAGTCCCATATAACAGTCCCGGGTGCGACCTGGCATGTATAGTGGTAATGGGGTGATAGTAGCATATAGTGCAGCAGCCCGGACAGTCTAGGGTAAGAGCAGGAATGCTGCAGTCCCATATAACAGTCCCGGGTGTGACCTGGCGTGTATAGTGGTAATGGGGTGATAGTAGGGGCGGACAGTCTGGGGTAAGAGCAGGAACGCTGCAGTCCCATAGAACAGTCCCGGGTGTAACCTGGATTGTATAGTTATAATGGGGTGATAGTAGCATATAGTGCAGCAGCCCGGACAGTCTGGGGAAAGAGCAGGAACGCTGCAGTCCCATATAACAGTCCCGGGTGTGACCTGGCGTGTATAGTGGTAATGGGGTGATAGTAGCATATAGTGCAGCAGCCCGGACAGTCTGGGATAAGAGCAGGAACGCTGCAGTCCCATAGAACAGTCCCGGGTGTAACCTGGCGTGTATAGTGGTAATGGGGTGATAGTAGCATATAGTGCAGCAGCCCGGACAGTCTGAGGTAAGAGCAGGAACGCTGCAGTCCCATATAACAGTCCCGGGTGTGACCTGGCGTGTATAGTGGTAATGGGGTGATAGTAGCATATAGTGCAGCAGCCCGGACAGTCTGGGGTAATAGCAGGAACGCTGCAGTCCCATAGAACAGTCCCGGGTGTAACCTGGCGTGTATAGTGGTAATGGGGTGATAGTAGCATATAGTGCAGCAGCCCGGACAGTCTGGGGTAATAGCAGGAACGCTGCAGTCCCATATAACAGTCCCCGGTGTGACCTGGTGTGTATAGTGGTAATGGGGTGATAGTAGCATATAGTGCAGCAGCCCGGACAGTCTGGGGTAAGAGCAGGAACGCTGCAGTCCCATAGAACAGTCCCGGGTGTGACCTGGCGTGTATAGTGGTAATAGGGTGATAGTAGCATATAGTGCAGCAGCCCGGACAGTCTGGGGTAAGAGCAGGAATGCTGCAGTCCCATATAACAGTCCCGGGTGTGACCTGGCGTGTATAGTGGTAATGGGGTGATAGTAGCATATAGTGCAGCAGCCCGGACAGTCTGGAGTAAGAGCAGGAACGCTGCAGTCCCATATAACAGTCCCGAGTGTGACCTGGCGTGTATAGTGGTAATGGGGTGATAGTAGCATATAGTGCAGCAGCCCGGACAGTCTGGGGTAAGAGCAGGAACGCTACAGTCCCATATACCAGTCCCCGGTGTGACCTTGTGTGTATAGTGGTAATGGGGTGATAGTAGCATATAGTGCAGCAGCCCGGACAGTCTGGGGTAAGAGCAGGAACGCTGCAGTCCCATATAACAGTCCCGGGTGTGACCTGGCGTGTATAGTGGTAATGGGGTGATAGTAGCATATAGTGCAGCAGCCCGGACAGTCTGGGGTAAGAGCAGGAACGCTGCAGTCCCATATAACAGTCCCGGGTGTGACCTGGCGTGTATAGTGGTAATGGGGTAATAGTAGCATATAGTGCAGCAGCCCGGACAGTCTGGGGTAAGAGCAGGAACGCTGCAGTCCCATATAACAGTCCCGGGTGCGACCTGGCGTGTATAGTGGTAATGGGGTGATAGTAGCATATAGTGCAGCAGCCCGGACAGTCTGGGGTAATAGCAGGAACGCTGCAGTCCCATATAACAGTCCCGGGTGCGACCTGGCGTGTATAGTGGTAATGGGGTGATAGTAGCATATAGTGCAGCAGCCCGGACAGTCTGGGGTAATAGCAGGAACGCTGCAGTCCCATATAACAGTCCCGGGTGTGACCTGGCGTGTATAGTGGTAATGGGGTGATAGTAGCATATAGTGCAGCAGCCCGGACAGTCTGGGGTAAGAGCAGGAACGCTGCAGTCCCATAGAACAGTCCCGGGTGTGACCTGGCGTGTATATTGGTAATGGGGTGATAGTAGCATATAGTGCAGCAGCCCGGACAGTCTGGGGTAAGAGCAGGAACGCTGCAGTCCCATATAACAGTCCCGGGTGTGACCTGGCGTGTATAGTGGTAATGGGGTGATAGTAGCATATAGTGCAGCAGCTCGGACAGTCTGGGGTAAGAGCAGGAACGCTGCAGTCCCATATAACAGTCCCGGGTGTGACCTGGCGTGTATAGTGGTAATGGGGTGATAGTATCATATAGTGTAGCAGCCCGGACAGTCTGGGGTAAGAGCAGGAACGCTGCAGTCCCATATAACAGTCCCGGGTGTGACCTGGCGTGTATAGTGGTAATGGGGTGATAGTAGCATATAGTGTAGCAGCCCGGACAGTCTGGGGTAAGAGCAGGAACGCTGCAGTCCCATAGAACAGTCCCGGGTGTGACCTGGCGTGTATAGTGGTAATAGGATGATAGTAGCATATAGTGCAGCAGCCCGGACAGTCTGGGGTAAGAGCAGGAACGCTGCAGTCCCATAGAACAGTCCCGGGTGTGACCTGGCGTGTATAGTGGTAATGGGGTGATAGTAGCATATAGTGCAGCAGCCCGGACAGTCTGGGGTAAGAGCAGGAACGCTGCAGTCCCATATAACAGTCCCGGGTGCGACCTGGCGTGTATAGTGGTAATGGGGTGATAGTAGCATATAGTGCAGCAGCCCGGACAGTCTGGGGTAAGAGCAGGAACGCTGCAGTCCCATATAACAGTCCCGGGTGTGACCTGGCGTGTATAGTGGTAATGGGGTGATAGTAGCATATAGTGCAGCAGCCCGGACAGTCTGGGGTAAGAGCAGGAACGCTGCAGTCCCATATAACAGTCCCGGGTGTGACCTGGCGTGTATAGTGGTAATAGGGTGATAGTAGCATATAGTGCAGCAGCCCGGACAGTCTGGGATAAGAGCAGGAACGCTGCAGTCCCATATAACAGTCCCGGGTGCGACCTGGCGTGTATAGTGGTAATGGGGTGATAGTAGCATATAGTGCAACAGCCCGGACAGTCTGGGGTAATAGCAGGAACGCTGCAGTCCCATATAACAGTCCCGGGTGCGACCTGGCGTGTATAGTGGTAATGGGGTGATAGTAGCATATAGTGCAGCAGCCCGGACAGTCTGGGGTAAGAGCAGGAACGCTGCAGTCCCATATAACAGTCCCGGGTGTGACCTCGCGTGTATAGTGGTAATGGGGTGATAGTAGCATATAGTGCAGCTGTCCGGACAGTCTGGGATAAGAGCAGGAACGCTGCAGTCCCATGTAGCAGTCCCCGGTGTGACCTGGCGTGTATAGTGGTAATGGGGTGATAGTAGCATATAGTGCAGCAGCCCGGACAGTCTGGGGTAAGAGCAGGAACGCTGCAGTCCCATGTAGCAGTCCCCGGTGCGACCTGGCGTGTATAGTGGTAATGGGGTGATAGTAGCATATAGTGCAGCAGCCCGGACAGTCTGGGGTAAGAGCAGGAACGCTGCAGTCCCATATAACAGTCCCGGGTGTGACCTGGCGTGTATAGTGGTAATGGGGTGATAGTAGCATATAGTGCAGCAGCCCGGACAGTCTGGGGTAAGAGCAGGAACGCTGCAGTCCCATATAACAGTCCCGGGTGTGACCTGGCGTGTATAGTGGTAATGGGCTGATAGTAGCATATAGTGCAGCAGCCCGGACAGTCTGGGGTAAGAGCAAGAACGCTGCAGTCCCATATAACAGTCCCGGGTGTGACCTGGCGTGTATAGTGGTAATGGGGTGATAGTAGGGGCGGACAGTCTGGGGTAAGAGCAGGAACGCTGCAGTCCCATATAACAGTCCCGGGTGTGACCTGGCGTGTATAGTGGTAATGGGGTAATAGTAGCATATAGTGCAGCAGCCCGGACAGTCTGGGGTAAGAGCAGGAACGCTGCAGTCCCATATAACAGTCCCGGGTGTGACCTGGCGTGTATAGTGGTAATGGGGTGATAGTAGCATATAGTGCAGCAGCCCGGACAGTCTGGGGTAAGAGCAGGAACGCTGCAGTCCCATAGAACAGTCCCGGGTGTAACCTGGCGTGTATAGTGTTAATGGGGTGATAGTAGCATATAGTGCAGCAGCCCAGACAGTCTGGGGTAAGAGCAGGAACGCTGCAGTCCCATATAACAGTCCCGGGTGTGACCTGGCATGTATAGTGGTAATGGGGTGATAGTAGCATATAGTGCAGCAGCCCGGACAGTCTGGGGTAAGAGCAGGAACGCTGCAGTCCCATAGAACAGTCCCGGGTGTAACCTGGCGTGTATAGTGGTAATGGGGTGATAGTAGCATATAGTGCAGCAGCCCGGACAGTCTGGGGTAAGAGCAGGAACGCTGCAGTCCCATATAACAGTCCCGGGTGTGACCTGGCGTGTATAGTGGTAATGGGGTGATAGTAGCATATAGTGCAGCAGCCCGGACAGTCTGGGGTAAGAGCAGGAACGCTGCAGTCCCATAGAACAGTCCTGGGTGCGATCTGGCGTGTATAGTGGTAATGGGGTGATAATAGCATATAGTGCAGCAGCCCGGACAGTCTGTTGTAAGAGCAGGAACGCTGCAGTCCCATATAACAGTCCTGGGTGTGACCTCGCATGTATAGTGGTAATAGGGTGATAGTAGCATATAGTGCAGCAGCCCAGACAGTCTGGGGTAAGAGCAGGAACGCTGCAGTCCCATGTAGCAGTCCCCGGTGTGACCTGGCGTGTATAGTGGTAATGGGGTGATAGTAGCATATAGTGCAGCAGCCCGGACAGTCTGGGGTAAGAGCAGGAACGCTGCAGTCCCATATAACAGTCCCGGGTGTGACCTGGCGTGTATAGTGGTAATGGGGTGATAGTAGCATATAGTGCAGCAGCCCGGACAGTCTGGGGTAAGAGCAGGAACGCTGCAGTCCCATATAACAGTCCCGGGTGTGACCTGGCGTGTATAGTGGTAATGGGGTAATAGTAGCATATAGTGCAGCAGCCCGGACAGTCTGGGGTAAGAGCAGGAACGCTGCAGTCCCATATAACAGTCCCGGGTGTGACCTGGCGTGTATAGTGGTAATGGGGTGATAGTAGCATATAGTGCAGCAGCCCGGACAGTCTGGGGTAAGAGCAGGAACGCTGCAGTCCCATAGAACAGTCCCGGGTGTAACCTGGCATGTATAGTGTTAATGGGGTGATAGTAGCATATAGTGCAGCAGCCCAGACAGTCTGGGGTAAGAGCAGGAACGCTGCAGTCCCATATAACAGTCCCGGGTGTGACCTGGCATGTATAGTGGTAATGGGGTGATAGTAGCATATAGTGCAGCAGCCCGGACAGTCTGGGGTAAGAGCAGGAACGCTGCAGTCCCATATACCAGTCCCCGGTGTGACCTTGTGTGTATAGTGGTAATGGGGTGATAGTAGCATATAGTGCAGCAGCCCAGACAGTCTGAGGTAAGAGCAGGAACGCTGCAGTCCCATATAACAGTCCCGGGTGTGACCTGGCATGTATAGTGGTAATGGGGTGATAGTAGCATATAGTGCAGCAGCCCGGACAGTCTGGGGTAAGAGCAGGAACGCTGCAGTCCCATATACCAGTCCCCGGTGTGACCTTGTGTGTATAGTGTTAATGGGGTGATAGTAGCATATAGTGCAGCAGCCCAGACAGTCTGGGGTAAGAGCAGGAACGCTGCAGTCCCATATAACAGTCCCGGGTGTGACCTGGCGTGTATAGTGGTAATGGGGTGATAGTAGCATATAGTGCAGCAGCCCGGACAGTCTGGGGTAAGAGCAGGAACGCTGCAGACCCATATAACAGTCCCGATTGTGACCTGGCGTGTATAGTGGTAATGGGGTGATAGTAGCATATAGTGCAGCAGCCCGGACAGTCTGGGGTAATAGCAGGAACGCTGCAGTCCCATAGAACAGTCCTGGGTGTGACCTGGCGTGTATAGTGGTAATGGGGTGATAGGAGCATATAGTGCAGCAGCCCGGACAGTCTGGGGTAATAGCAGGAACGCTGCAGTCCCATATAACAGTCCCGGGTGTGACCTGGCATGTATAGTGGTAATGCGGTGATAGTAGCATATAGTGCAGCAGCCCGGACAGTCTGGGGTAAGAGCAGGAACGCTGCAGTCCCATATACCAGTCCCGGGTGTGACCTGGCGTGTATAGTGGTAATGGGGTGATAGTAGCATATAGTGCAGCAGCCCGGACAGTCTGGGGTAAGAGCAGGAACGCTGCAGTCCCATATAACAGTCCCGGGTGTGACCTGGCGTGTATAGTGGTAATGGGGTGATAGTAGCATATAGTGCAGCAGCCCGGACAGTCTGGGGTAAGAGCAGGAACGCTGCAGTCCCATATAACAGTCCCAGGTGCGACCTGGCGTGTATAGTGGTAATGGGGTGATAGTAGCATATAGTGCAGCAGCCCGGACAGTCTGGGGTAATAGCAGGAACGCTGCAGTCCCATATAACAGTCCCGATTGTGACCTGGCGTGTATAGTGGTAATGGGGTGATAGTAGCATATAGTGCAGCAGCCCGGACAGTCTGTTGTAAGAGCAGGAACGCTGCAGTCCCATATAACAGTCCCGGGTGTGACCTCGCATGTATAGTGGTAATGGGGTGATAGTAGCATATAGTGCAGCAGCCCAGACAGTCTGGGGTAAGAGCAGGAACGCTGCAGTCCCATGTAGCAGTCCCCGGTGTGACCTGGCGTGTATAGTGGTAATGGGGTGATAGTAGCATATAGTGCAGCAGCCCGGACAGTCTGGGGTAAGAGCAGGAACGCTGCAGTCCCATATAACAGTCCCGGGTGTGACCTGGCGTGTATAGTGGTAATGGGGTGATAGGAGCATATAGTGCAGCAGCCCGGACAGTCTGGGGTAATAGCAGGAACGCTGCAGTCCCATATAACAGTCCCGGGTGTGACCTGGCGTGTATAGTGGTAATGGGGTGATAGTAGCATATAGTGCAGCAGCCCGGACAGTCTGGGGTAAGAGCAGGAACGCTGCAGTCCCATATAACAGTCCCGGGTGTGACCTGGCGTGTATAGTGGTAATGGGGTGATAGTAGCATATAGTGCAGCAGCCCGGACAGTCTGGGGTAAGAGCAGGAACGCTGCAGTCCCATATACCAGTCCCCGGTGTGACCTTGTGTGTATAGTGGTAATGGGGTGATAGTAGCATATAGTGCAGCAGCCCGGACAGTCTGGGGTAAGAGCAGGAACGCTGCAGTCCCATATAACAGTCCCGGGTGTGACCTGGCGTGTATAGTGGTAATAGGGTGATAGTAGCATATAGTGCAGCAGCCCGGACAGTCTGGGGTAAGAGCAGGAACGCTGCAGTCCCATATAACAGTCCCGGGTGTAACCTGGCGTGTATAGTGGTAATGGGGTGATAGTAGCATATAGTGCAGCAGCCCGGACAGTCTGGGGTAAGAGCAGGAACGCTGCAGTCCCATAGAACAGTCCCGGGTGTAACCTGGCGTGTATAGTGGTAATGGGGTGATAGTAGCATATAGTGCAGCAGCCCGGACAGTCTGGGGTAAGAGCAGGAACGCTGCAGTCCCATAGAACAGTCCCGGGTGTAACCTGGCGTGTATAGTGGTAATGGGGTGATAGTAGCATATAGTGCAGCAGCTCGGACAGTCTGTTGTAAGAGCAGGAACGCTGCAGTCCCATATAACAGTCCCGGGTGTGACCTCGCATGTATAGTGGTAATGGGGTGATAGTAGCATATAGTGCAGCAGCCCGGACAGTCTGGGGTAAGAGCAGGAACGCTGCAGTCCCATGTAGCAGTCCCCGGTGTGACCTGGCGTGTATAGTGGTAATGGGGTGATAGTAGCATATAGTGCAGCAGCCCGGACAGTCTGGGGTAAGAGCAGGAACGCTGCAGTCCCATATAACAATCCCGAGTGTGACCTGGCGTGTATAGTGGTAATGGGGTGATAGTAGCATATAGTGCAGCAGCTCGGACAGTCTGGGGTAAGAGCAGGAACGCTGCAGTCCCATATAACAGTCCCGGGTGTGACCTGGCATGTATAGTGGTAATAGGGTGATAGTAGCATATAGTGCAGCAGCCCGGACAGTCTGGGGTAAGAGCAGGAACGCTGCAGTCCCATGTAGCAGTCCCCGGTGTGACCTGGCGTGTATAGTGGTAATGGGGTGATAGTAGCATATAGTGCAGCAGCCCGGACAGTCTGGGGTAAGAGCAGGAACGCTGCAGTCCCATATAACAGTCCCGGGTGTGACCTGGCGTGTATAGTGTTAATGGGGTGATAGTAGCATATAGTGCAGCAGCTCGGACAGTCTGGGGTAAGAGCAGGAACGCTGCAGTCCCATATAACAGTCCCGGGTGTGACCTGGCATGTATAGTGGTAATGGGGTGATAGTAGCATATAGTGCAGCAGCCCGGACAGTCTGGGGTAAGAGCAGGAACGCTGCAGTCCCATATAACAGTCCCGGGTGTGACCTGGCGTGTATAGTGTTAATGGGGTGATAGTAGCATATAGTGCAGCAGCTCGGACAGTCTGGGGTAAGAGCAGGAACGCTGCAGTCCCATATAACAGTCCCGGGTGTGACCTGGCATGTATAGTGGTAATGGGGTGATAGTAGCATATAGTGCAGCAGCCCGGACAGTCTGGGGTAAGAGCAGGAACGCTGCAGTCCCATATAACAGTCCCGGGTGTGACCTGGCGTGTATAGTGGTAATAGGGTGATAGTAGCATATAGTGCAGCAGCCCGGACAGTCTGGGGTAAGAGCAGGAACGCTGCAGTCCCATATAACAGTCCCGGGTGTGACCTGGCGTGTATAGTGGTAATGGGGTAATAGTAGCATATAGTGCAGCAGCCCGGACAGTCTGGGGTAAGAGCAGGAACGCTGCAGTCCCATATAACAGTCCCGGGTGTGACCTGGCGTGTATAGTGGTAATGGGGTGATAGTAGCATATAGTGCAGCAGCCCGGACAGTCTGGGGTAAGAGCAGGAACGCTGCAGTCCCATATAACAGTCCCGGGTGTGACCTGGCGTGTATAGTGGTATTGGGGTGATAGTAGCATATAGTGCAGCAGCCCGGACAGTTTGGGGTAAGAGCAGGAACGCTGCAGTCCCATGTAGCAGTCCCCGGTGTGACCTGGCGTGTATAGTGGTAATAGGGTGATAGTAGCATATAGTGCAGCAGCCCGGACAGTCTGGGATAAGAGCAGGAACGCTACAGTCCCATATAACAGTCCCGGGTGTGACCTGGCGTGTATAGTGGTAATGGGGTGATAGTAGCATATAGTGCAGCAGCCCGGACAGTCTGGGGTAAGAGCAGGAACGCTGCAGTCCCATATAACAGTCCCGGGTGTGACCTGGCGTGTATAGTGGTAATGGGGTAATAGTAGCATATAGTGCAGCAGCCCGGACAGTCTGGGGTAAGAGCAGGAACGCTGCAGTCCCATATAACAGTCCCAGGTGTGACCTGGCGTGTATAGTGGTAATGGGGTGATAGTAGCATATAGTGCAGCAGCCCGGACAGTCTGGGGTAAGAGCAGGAACGCTGCAGTCCCATATACCAGTCCCCGGTGTGACCTGGCGTGTATAGTGGTAATGGGGTGATAGTAGGGGCGGACAGTCTGGGGTAAGAGCAGGAACGCTGCAGTCCCATATAACAGTCCCGGGTGCGACCTGGCGTGTATAGTGGTAATGGGGTAATAGTAGCATATAGTGCAGCAGCCCGGACAGTCTGGGGTAAGAGCAGGAACGCTGCAGTCCCATATAACAGTCCCGGGTGTGACCTGGCGTGTATAGTGGTAATGGGGTAATAGTAGCATATAGTGCAGCAGCCCGGACAGTCTGGGGTAAGAGCAGGAACGCTGCAGTCCCATATAACAGTCCCAGGTGTGACCTGGCGTGTATAGTGGCAATGGGGTGATAGTAGCATATAGTGCAGCAGCCCGGACAGTCTGGGGTAAGAGCAGGAACGCTGCAGTCCCATATACCAGTCCCCGGTGTGACCTGGCGTGTATAGTGGTAATGGGGTGATAGTAGGGGCGGACAGTCTGGGGTAAGAGCAGGAACGCTGCAGTCCCATATAACAGTCCCGGGTGTGACCTGGCGTGTATAGTGGTAATGGGGTGATAGTAGCATATAGTGCAGCAGCCCAGACAGTCTGGGGTAAGAGCAGGAACGCTGCAGTCCCATATAACAGTCCCGGGTGTGACCTGGCGTGTATAGTGGTAATGGGGTGATCGTAGGGGCGGACAGTCTGGGGTAAGAGCAGGAACGCTGCAGTCCCATATAACAGTCCCGGGTGCGACCTGGCGTGTATAGTGGTAATGGGGTGATAGTAGCATATAGTGCAGCAGCCCGGACAGTCTGGGGTAAGAGCAGGAACGCTGCAGTCCCATATAACAGTCCCGGGTGTGACCTCGCGTGTATAGTGGTAATGGGGTGATAGTAGCATATAGTGCAGCTGTCCGGACAGTCTGGGATAAGAGCAGGAACGCTGCAGTCCCATGTAGCAGTCCCCGGTGTGACCTGGCGTGTATAGTGGTAATGGGGTGATAGTAGCATATAGTGCAGCAGCCCGGACAGTCTGGGGTAAGAGCAGGAACGCTGCAGTCCCATGTAGCAGTCCCCGGTGCGACCTGGCGTGTATAGTGGTAATGGGGTGATAGTAGCATATAGTGCAGCAGCCCGGACAGTCTGGGGTAAGAGCAGGAACGCTGCAGTCCCATATAACAGTCCCGGGTGTGACCTGGCGTGTATAGTGGTAATGGGGTGATAGTAGCATATAGTGCAGCAGCCCGGACAGTCTAGGGTAAGAGCAGGAACGCTGCAGTCCCATATAACAGTCCCGGGTGTGACCTGGCGTGTATAGTGGTAATGGGCTGATAGTAGCATATAGTGCAGCAGCCCGGACAGTCTGGGGTAAGAGCAAGAACGCTGCAGTCCCATATAACAGTCCCGGGTGTGACCTGGCGTGTATAGTGGTAATGGGGTGATAGTAGGGGCGGACAGTCTGGGGTAAGAGCAGGAACGCTGCAGTCCCATATAACAGTCCCGGGTGTGACCTGGCGTGTATAGTGGTAATGGGGTAATAGTAGCATATAGTGCAGCAGCCCGGACAGTCTGGGGTAAGAGCAGGAACGCTGCAGTCCCATATAACAGTCCCGGGTGTGACCTGGCGTGTATAGTGGTAATGGGGTGATAGTAGCATATAGTGCAGCAGCCCGGACAGTCTGGGGTAAGAGCAGGAACGCTGCAGTCCCATAGAACAGTCCCGGGTGTAACCTGGCGTGTATAGTGTTAATGGGGTGATAGTAGCATATAGTGCAGCAGCCCAGACAGTCTGGGGTAAGAGCAGGAACGCTGCAGTCCCATATAACAGTCCCGGGTGTGACCTGGCATGTATAGTGGTAATGGGGTGATAGTAGCATATAGTGCAGCAGCCCGGACAGTCTGGGGTAAGAGCAGGAACGCTGCAGTCCCATAGAACAGTCCCGGGTGTAACCTGGCGTGTATAGTGGTAATGGGGTGATAGTAGCATATAGTGCAGCAGCCCGGACAGTCTGGGGTAAGAGCAGGAACGCTGCAGTCCCATATAACAGTCCCGGGTGTGACCTGGCGTGTATAGTGGTAATGGGGTGATAGTAGCATATAGTGCAGCAGCCCGGACAGTCTGGGGTAAGAGCAGGAACGCTGCAGTCCCATAGAACAGTCCTGGGTGCGATCTGGCGTGTATAGTGGTAATGGGGTGATAATAGCATATAGTGCAGCAGCCCGGACAGTCTGTTGTAAGAGCAGGAACGCTGCAGTCCCATATAACAGTCCCGGGTGTGACCTCGCATGTATAGTGGTAATGGGGTGATAGTAGCATATAGTGCAGCAGCCCAGACAGTCTGGGGTAAGAGCAGGAACGCTGCAGTCCCATGTAGCAGTCCCCGGTGTGACCTGGCGTGTATAGTGGTAATGGGGTGATAGTAGCATATAGTGCAGCAGCCCGGACAGTCTGGGGTAAGAGCAGGAACGCTGCAGTCCCATATAACAGTCCCGGGTGTGACCTGGCGTGTATAGTGGTAATGGGGTGATAGTAGCATATAGTGCAGCAGCCCGGACAGTCTGGGGTAAGAGCAGGAACGCTGCAGTCCCATATAACAGTCCCGGGTGTGACCTGGCGTGTATAGTGGTAATGGGGTAATAGTAGCATATAGTGCAGCAGCCCGGACAGTCTGGGGTAAGAGCAGGAACGCTGCAGTCCCATATAACAGTCCCGGGTGTGACCTGGCGTGTATAGTGGTAATGGGGTGATAGTAGCATATAGTGCAGCAGCCCGGACAGTCTGGGGTAAGAGCAGGAACGCTGCAGTCCCATAGAACAGTCCCGGGTGTAACCTGGCATGTATAGTGTTAATGGGGTGATAGTAGCATATAGTGCAGCAGCCCAGACAGTCTGGGGTAAGAGCAGGAACGCTGCAGTCCCATATAACAGTCCCGGGTGTGACCTGGCATGTATAGTGGTAATGGGGTGATAGTAGCATATAGTGCAGCAGCCCGGACAGTCTGGGGTAAGAGCAGGAACGCTGCAGTCCCATATACCAGTCCCCGGTGTGACCTTGTGTGTATAGTGGTAATGGGGTGATAGTAGCATATAGTGCAGCAGCCCAGACAGTCTGAGGTAAGAGCAGGAACGCTGCAGTCCCATATAACAGTCCCGGGTGTGACCTGGCATGTATAGTGGTAATGGGGTGATAGTAGCATATAGTGCAGCAGCCTGGACAGTCTGGGGTAAGAGCAGGAACGCTGCAGTCCCATATACCAGTCCCCGGTGTGACCTTGTGTGTATAGTGTTAATGGGGTGATAGTAGCATATAGTGCAGCAGCCCAGACAGTCTGGGGTAAGAGCAGGAACGCTGCAGTCCCATATAACAGTCCCGGGTGTGACCTGGCGTGTATAGTGGTAATGGGGTGATAGTAGCATATAGTGCAGCAGCCCGGACAGTCTGGGGTAAGAGCAGGAACGCTGCAGACCCATATAACAGTCCCGATTGTGACCTGGCGTGTATAGTGGTAATGGGGTGATAGTAGCATATAGTGCAGCAGCCCGGACAGTCTGGGGTAATAGCAGGAACGCTGCAGTCCCATAGAACAGTCCTGGGTGTGACCTGGCGTGTATAGTGGTAATGGGGTGATAGGAGCATATAGTGCAGCAGCCCGGACAGTCTGGGGTAATAGCAGGAATGCTGCAGTCCCATATAACAGTCCCGGGTGTGACCTGGCATGTATAGTGGTAATGGGGTGATAGTAGCATATAGTGCAGCAGCCCGGACAGTCTGGGGTAAGAGCAGGAACGCTGCAGTCCCATATACCAGTCCCGGGTGTGACCTGGCGTGTATAGTGGTAATGGGGTGATAGTAGCATATAGTGCAGCAGCCCGGACAGTCTGGGGTAAGAGCAGGAACGCTGCAGTCCCATATAACAGTCCCGGGTGTGACCTGGCGTGTATAGTGGTAATGGGGTGATAGTAGCATATAGTGCAGCAGCCCGGACAGTCTGGGGTAAGAGCAGGAACGCTGCAGTCCCATATAACAGTCCCGGGTGCGACCTGGCGTGTATAGTGGTAATGGGGTGATAGTAGCATATAGTGCAGCAGCCCGGACAGTCTGGGGTAATAGCAGGAACGCTGCAGTCCCATATAACAGTCCCGATTGTGACCTGGCGTGTATAGTGGTAATGGGGTGATAGTAGCATATAGTGCAGCAGCCCGGACAGTCTGTTGTAAGAGCAGGAACGCTGCAGTCCCATATAACAGTCCCGGGTGTGACCTCGCATGTATAGTGGTAATGGGGTGATAGTAGCATATAGTGCAGCAGCCCAGACAGTCTGGGGTAAGAGCAGGAACGCTGCAGTCCCATGTAGCAGTCCCCGGTGTGACCTGGCGTGTATAGTGGTAATGGGGTGATAGTAGCATATAGTGCAGCAGCCCGGACAGTCTGGGGTAAGAGCAGGAACGCTGCAGTCCCATATAACAGTCCCGGGTGTGACCTGGCGTGTATAGTGGTAATGGGGTGATAGGAGCATATAGTGCAGCAGCCCGGACAGTCTGGGGTAATAGCAGGAACGCTGCAGTCCCATATAACAGTCCCGGGTGTGACCTGGCGTGTATAGTGGTAATGGGGTGATAGTAGCATATAGTGCAGCAGCCCGGACAGTCTGGGGTAAGAGCAGGAACGCTGCAGTCCCATATAACAGTCCCGGGTGTGACCTGGCGTGTATAGTGGTAATGGGGTGATAGTAGCATATAGTGCAGCAGCCCGGACAGTCTGGGGTAAGAGCAGGAACGCTGCAGTCCCATATACCAGTCCCCGGTGTGACCTGGCGTGTATAGTGGTAATGGGGTGATAGTAGCATATAGTGCAGCAGCCCAGACAGTCTGGGGTAAGAGCAGGAACGCTGCAGTCCCATATAACAGTCCCGGGTGTGACCTTGTGTGTATAGTGTTAATGGGGTGATAGTAGCATATAGTGCAGCAGCCCGGACAGTCTGGGGTAAGAGCAGGAACGCTGCAGTCCCATAGAACAGTCCCGGGTGTAACCTGGCGTGTATAGTGTTAATGGGGTGATAGTAGCATATAGTGCAGCAGCCCAGACAGTCTGGGGTAAGAGCAGGAACGCTGCAGTCCCATATAACAGTCCCGGGTGTGACCTGGCGTGTATAGTGGTAATGGGGTGATAGTAGCATATAGTGCAGCAGCCCGGACAGTCTGGGGTAAGAGCAGGAACGCTGCAGTCCCATAGAACAGTCCTGGGTGCGATCTGGCGTGTATAGTGGTAATGGGGTGATAATAGCACTATTGTAGCATTTTTTCTCTTTTTTGGGTATATCTTCTGGACTAAATTTGGATGTTTGCCTTAGCGCCCAGGAGACCTATTCACAATCTATTGGTATAGTCTGGGGTAAGAGCAGGAACGCTGCAGTCCCATATACCAGTCCCCGGTGTGACCTTGTGTGTATAGTGGTAATGGGGTGATAGTAGCATATAGTGCAGCAGCCCAGACAGTCTGAGGTAAGAGCAGGAACGCTGCAGTCCCATATAACAGTCCCGGGTGTGACCTGGCATGTATAGTGGTAATGGGGTGATAGTAGCATATAGTGCAGCAGCCCGGACAGTCTGGGGTAAGAGCAGGAACGCTGCAGTCCCATATACCAGTCCCCGGTGTGACCTTGTGTGTATAGTGTTAATGGGGTGATAGTAGCATATAGTGCAGCAGCCCAGACAGTCTGGGGTAAGAGCAGGAACGCTGCAGTCCCATATAACAGTCCCGGGTGTGACCTGGCGTGTATAGTGGTAATGGGGTGATAGTAGCATATAGTGCAGCAGCCCGGACAGTCTGGGGTAAGAGCAGGAACGCTGCAGACCCATATAACAGTCCCGATTGTGACCTGGCGTGTATAGTGGTAATGGGGTGATAGTAGCATATAGTGCAGCAGCCCGGACAGTCTGGGGTAATAGCAGGAACGCTGCAGTCCCATAGAACAGTCCTGGGTGTGACCTGGCGTGTATAGTGGTAATGGGGTGATAGGAGCATATAGTGCAGCAGCCCGGACAGTCTGGGGTAATAGCAGGAATGCTGCAGTCCCATATAACAGTCCCGGGTGTGACCTGGCATGTATAGTGGTAATGGGGTGATAGTAGCATATAGTGCAGCAGCCCGGACAGTCTGGGGTAAGAGCAGGAACGCTGCAGTCCCATATACCAGTCCCGGGTGTGACCTGGCGTGTATAGTGGTAATGGGGTGATAGTAGCATATAGTGCAGCAGCCCGGACAGTCTGGGGTAAGAGCAGGAACGCTGCAGTCCCATATAACAGTCCCGGGTGTGACCTGGCGTGTATAGTGGTAATGGGGTGATAGTAGCATATAGTGCAGCAGCCCGGACAGTCTGGGGTAAGAGCAGGAACGCTGCAGTCCCATATAACAGTCCCGGGTGCGACCTGGCGTGTATAGTGGTAATGGGGTGATAGTAGCATATAGTGCAGCAGCCCGGACAGTCTGGGGTAATAGCAGGAACGCTGCAGTCCCATATAACAGTCCCGATTGTGACCTGGCGTGTATAGTGGTAATGGGGTGATAGTAGCATATAGTGCAGCAGCCCGGACAGTCTGTTGTAAGAGCAGGAACGCTGCAGTCCCATATAACAGTCCCGGGTGTGACCTCGCATGTATAGTGGTAATGGGGTGATAGTAGCATATAGTGCAGCAGCCCAGACAGTCTGGGGTAAGAGCAGGAACGCTGCAGTCCCATGTAGCAGTCCCCGGTGTGACCTGGCGTGTATAGTGGTAATGGGGTGATAGTAGCATATAGTGCAGCAGCCCGGACAGTCTGGGGTAAGAGCAGGAACGCTGCAGTCCCATATAACAGTCCCGGGTGTGACCTGGCGTGTATAGTGGTAATGGGGTGATAGGAGCATATAGTGCAGCAGCCCGGACAGTCTGGGGTAATAGCAGGAACGCTGCAGTCCCATATAACAGTCCCGGGTGTGACCTGGCGTGTATAGTGGTAATGGGGTGATAGTAGCATATAGTGCAGCAGCCCGGACAGTCTGGGGTAAGAGCAGGAACGCTGCAGTCCCATATAACAGTCCCGGGTGTGACCTGGCGTGTATAGTGGTAATGGGGTGATAGTAGCATATAGTGCAGCAGCCCGGACAGTCTGGGGTAAGAGCAGGAACGCTGCAGTCCCATATACCAGTCCCCGGTGTGACCTTGTGTGTATAGTGGTAATGGGGTGATAGTAGCATATAGTGCAGCAGCCCGGACAGTCTGGGGTAAGAGCAGGAACGCTGCAGTCCCATATAACAGTCCCGGGTGTGACCTGGCGTGTATAGTGGTAATAGGGTGATAGTAGCATATAGTGCAGCAGCCCGGACAGTCTGGGGTAAGAGCAGGAACGCTGCAGTCCCATATAACAGTCCCGGGTGTAACCTGGCGTGTATAGTGGTAATGGGGTGATAGTAGCATATAGTGCAGCAGCCCGGACAGTCTGGGGTAAGAGCAGGAATGCTGCAGTCCCATAGAACAGTCCCGGGTGTAACCTGGCGTGTATAGTGGTAATGGGGTGATAGTAGCATATAGTGCAGCAGCCCGGACAGTCTGGGGTAAGAGCAGGAACGCTGCAGTCCCATAGAACAGTCCCGGGTGTAACCTGGCGTGTATAGTGGTAATGGGGTGATAGTAGCATATAGTGCAGCAGCTCGGACAGTCTGTTGTAAGAGCAGGAACGCTGCAGTCCCATATAACAGTCCCGGGTGTGACCTCGCATGTATAGTGGTAATGGGGTGATAGTAGCATATAGTGCAGCAGCCCGGACAGTCTGGGGTAAGAGCAGGAACGCTGCAGTCCCATGTAGCAGTCCCCGGTGTGACCTGGCGTGTATAGTGGTAATGGGGTGATAGTAGCATATAGTGCAGCAGCCCGGACAGTCTGGGGTAAGAGCAGGAACGCTGCAGTCCCATATAACAATCCCGAGTGTGACCTGGCGTGTATAGTGGTAATGGGGTGATAGTAGCATATAGTGCAGCAGCTCGGACAGTCTGGGGTAAGAGCAGGAACGCTGCAGTCCCATATAACAGTCCCGGGTGTGACCTGGCATGTATAGTGGTAATAGGGTGATAGTAGCATATAGTGCAGCAGCCCGGACAGTCTGGGGTAAGAGCAGGAACGCTGCAGTCCCATGTAGCAGTCCCCGGTGTGACCTGGCGTGTATAGTGGTAATGGGGTGATAGTAGCATATAGTGCAGCAGCCCAGACAGTCTGGGGTAAGAGCAGGAACGCTGCAGTCCCATATAACAGTCCCGGGTGTGACCTGGCGTGTATAGTGTTAATGGGGTGATAGTAGCATATAGTGCAGCAGCTCGGACAGTCTGGGGTAAGAGCAGGAACGCTGCAGTCCCATATAACAGTCCCGGGTGTGACCTGGCATGTATAGTGGTAATGGGGTGATAGTAGCATATAGTGCAGCAGCCCGGACAGTCTGGGGTAAGAGCAGGAACGCTGCAGTCCCATATAACAGTCCCGGGTGTGACCTGGCGTGTATAGTGTTAATGGGGTGATAGTAGCATATAGTGCAGCAGCTCGGACAGTCTGGGGTAAGAGCAGGAACGCTGCAGTCCCATATAACAGTCCCGGGTGTGACCTGGCGTGTATAGTGGTAATGGGGTGATAGTAGCATATAGTGCAGCAGCCCGGACAGTCTGGGGTAAGAGCAGGAACGCTGCAGTCCCATATAACAGTCCCGGGTGTGACCTGGCGTGTATAGTGGTAATAGGGTGATAGTAGCATATAGTGCAGCAGCCCGGACAGTCTGGGGTAAGAGCAGGAACGCTGCAGTCCCATATAACAGTCCCGGGTGTGACCTGGCGTGTATAGTGGTAATGGGGTAATAGTAGCATATAGTGCAGCAGCCCGGACAGTCTGGGGTAAGAGCAGGAACGCTGCAGTCCCATATAACAGTCCCGGGTGTGACCTGGCGTGTATAGTGGTAATGGGGTGATAGTAGCATATAGTGCAGCAGCCCGGACAGTCTGGGGTAAGAGCAGGAACGCTGCAGTCCCATATACCAGTCCCCGGTGTGACCTGGCGTGTATAGTGGTAATGGGGTGATAGTAGGGGCGGACAGTCTGGGGTAAGAGCAGGAACGCTGCAGTCCCATATAACAGTCCCGGGTGTGACCTGGCGTGTATAGTGGTAATGGGGTGATAGTAGCATATAGTGCAGCAGCCCAGACAGTCTGGGGTAAGAGCAGGAACGCTGCAGTCCCATATAACAGTACCGGGTGTGACCTGGCGTGTATAGTGGTAATGGGGTGATCGTAGGGGCGGACAGTCTGGGGTAAGAGCAGGAACGCTGCAGTCCCATATAACAGTCCCGGGTGCGACCTGGCGTGTATAGTGGTAATGGGGTGATAGTAGCATATAGTGCAGCAGCCCGGACAGTCTGGGGTAAGAGCAGGAACGCTGCAGTCCCATATAACAGTCCCGGGTGTGACCTCGCGTGTATAGTGGTAATGGGGTGATAGTAGCATATAGTGCAGCTGTCCGGACAGTCTGGGATAAGAGCAGGAACGCTGCAGTCCCATGTAGCAGTCCCCGGTGTGACCTGGCGTGTATAGTGGTAATGGGGTGATAGTAGCATATAGTGCAGCAGCCCGGACAGTCTGGGGTAAGAGCAGGAACGCTGCAGTCCCATGTAGCAGTCCCCGGTGCGACCTGGCGTGTATAGTGGTAATGGGGTGATAGTAGCATATAGTGCAGCAGCCCGGACAGTCTGGGGTAAGAGCAGGAACGCTGCAGTCCCATATAACAGTCCCGGGTGTGACCTGGCGTGTATAGTGGTAATGGGGTGATAGTAGCATATAGTGCAGCAGCCCGGACAGTCTAGGGTAAGAGCAGGAACGCTGCAGTCCCATATAACAGTCCCGGGTGTGACCTGGCGTGTATAGTGGTAATGGGCTGATAGTAGCATATAGTGCAGCAGCCCGGACAGTCTGGGGTAAGAGCAAGAACGCTGCAGTCCCATATAACAGTCCCGGGTGTGACCTGGCGTGTATAGTGGTAATGGGGTGATAGTAGGGGCGGACAGTCTGGGGTAAGAGCAGGAACGCTGCAGTCCCATATAACAGTCCCGGGTGTGACCTGGCGTGTATAGTGGTAATGGGGTAATAGTAGCATATAGTGCAGCAGCCCGGACAGTCTGGGGTAAGAGCAGGAACGCTGCAGTCCCATATAACAGTCCCGGGTGTGACCTGGCGTGTATAGTGGTAATGGGGTGATAGTAGCATATAGTGCAGCAGCCCGGACAGTCTGGGGTAAGAGCAGGAACGCTGCAGTCCCATAGAACAGTCCCGGGTGTAACCTGGCGTGTATAGTGTTAATGGGGTGATAGTAGCATATAGTGCAGCAGCCCAGACAGTCTGGGGTAAGAGCAGGAACGCTGCAGTCCCATATAACAGTCCCGGGTGTGACCTGGCATGTATAGTGGTAATGGGGTGATAGTAGCATATAGTGCAGCAGCCCGGACAGTCTGGGGTAAGAGCAGGAACGCTGCAGTCCCATAGAACAGTCCCGGGTGTAACCTGGCGTGTATAGTGGTAATGGGGTGATAGTAGCATATAGTGCAGCAGCCCGGACAGTCTGGGGTAAGAGCAGGAACGCTGCAGTCCCATATAACAGTCCCGGGTGTGACCTGGCGTGTATAGTGGTAATGGGGTGATAGTAGCATATAGTGCAGCAGCCCGGACAGTCTGGGGTAAGAGCAGGAACGCTGCAGTCCCATAGAACAGTCCTGGGTGCGATCTGGCGTGTATAGTGGTAATGGGGTGATAATAGCATATAGTGCAGCAGCCCGGACAGTCTGTTGTAAGAGCAGGAACGCTGCAGTCCCATATAACAGTCCCGGGTGTGACCTCGCATGTATAGTGGTAATGGGGTGATAGTAGCATATAGTGCAGCAGCCCAGACAGTCTGGGGTAAGAGCAGGAACGCTGCAGTCCCATGTAGCAGTCCCCGGTGTGACCTGGCGTGTATAGTGGTAATGGGGTGATAGTAGCATATAGTGCAGCAGCCCGGACAGTCTGGGGTAAGAGCAGGAACGCTGCAGTCCCATATAACAGTCCCGGGTGTGACCTGGCGTGTATAGTGGTAATGGGGTGATAGTAGCATATAGTGCAGCAGCCCGGACAGTCTGGGGTAAGAGCAGGAACGCTGCAGTCCCATATAACAGTCCCGGGTGTGACCTGGCGTGTATAGTGGTAATGGGGTAATAGTAGCATATAGTGCAGCAGCCCGGACAGTCTGGGGTAAGAGCAGGAACGCTGCAGTCTCATATAACAGTCCCGGGTGTGACCTGGCGTGTATAGTGGTAATGGGGTGATAGTAGCATATAGTGCAGCAGCCCGGACAGTCTGGGGTAAGAGCAGGAACGCTGCAGTCCCATAGAACAGTCCCGGGTGTAACCTGGCATGTATAGTGTTAATGGGGTGATAGTAGCATATAGTGCAGCAGCCCAGACAGTCTGGGGTAAGAGCAGGAACGCTGCAGTCCCATATAACAGTCCCGGGTGTGACCTGGCATGTATAGTGGTAATGGGGTGATAGTAGCATATAGTGCAGCAGCCCGGACAGTCTGGGGTAAGAGCAGGAACGCTGCAGTCCCATATACCAGTCCCCGGTGTGACCTTGTGTGTATAGTGGTAATGGGGTGATAGTAGCATATAGTGCAGCAGCCCAGACAGTCTGAGGTAAGAGCAGGAACGCTGCAGTCCCATATAACAGTCCCGGGTGTGACCTGGCATGTATAGTGGTAATGGGGTGATAGTAGCATATAGTGCAGCAGCCCGGACAGTCTGGGGTAAGAGCAGGAACGCTGCAGTCCCATATACCAGTCCCCGGTGTGACCTTGTGTGTATAGTGTTAATGGGGTGATAGTAGCATATAGTGCAGCAGCCCAGACAGTCTGGGGTAAGAGCAGGAACGCTGCAGTCCCATATAACAGTCCCGGGTGTGACCTGGCGTGTATAGTGGTAATGGGGTGATAGTAGCATATAGTGCAGCAGCCCGGACAGTCTGGGGTAAGAGCAGGAACGCTGCAGACCCATATAACAGTCCCGATTGTGACCTGGCGTGTATAGTGGTAATGGGGTGATAGTAGCATATAGTGCAGCAGCCCGGACAGTCTGGGGTAATAGCAGGAACGCTGCAGTCCCATAGAACAGTCCTGGGTGTGACCTGGCGTGTATAGTGGTAATGGGGTGATAGGAGCATATAGTGCAGCAGCCCGGACAGTCTGGGGTAATAGCAGGAACGCTGCAGTCCCATATAACAGTCCCGGGTGTGACCTGGCATGTATAGTGGTAATGGGGTGATAGTAGCATATAGTGCAGCAGCCCGGACAGTCTGGGGTAAGAGCAGGAACGCTGCAGTCCCATATACCAGTCCCGGGTGTGACCTGGCGTGTATAGTGGTAATGGGGTGATAGTAGCATATAGTGCAGCAGCCCGGACAGTCTGGGGTAAGAGCAGGAACGCTGCAGTCCCATATAACAGTCCCGGGTGTGACCTGGCGTGTATAGTGGTAATGGGGTGATAGTAGCATATAGTGCAGCAGCCCGGACAGTCTGGGGTAAGAGCAGGAACGCTGCAGTCCCATATAACAGTCCCGGGTGCGACCTGGCGTGTATAGTGGTAATGGGGTGATAGTAGCATATAGTGCAGCAGCCCGGACAGTCTGGGGTAATAGCAGGAACGCTGCAGTCCCATATAACAGTCCCGATTGTGACCTGGCGTGTATAGTGGTAATGGGGTGATAGTAGCATATAGTGCAGCAGCCCGGACAGTCTGTTGTAAGAGCAGGAACGCTGCAGTCCCATATAACAGTCCCGGGTGTGACCTCGCATGTATAGTGGTAATGGGGTGATAGTAGCATATAGTGCAGCAGCCCAGACAGTCTGGGGTAAGAGCAGGAACGCTGCAGTCCCATGTAGCAGTCCCCGGTGTGACCTGGCGTGTATAGTGGTAATGGGGTGATAGTAGCATATAGTGCAGCAGCCCGGACAGTCTGGGGTAAGAGCAGGAACGCTGCAGTCCCATATAACAGTCCCGGGTGTGACCTGGCGTGTATAGTGGTAATGGGGTGATAGGAGCATATAGTGCAGCAGCCCGGACAGTCTGGGGTAATAGCAGGAACGCTGCAGTCCCATATAACAGTCCCGGGTGTGACCTGGCGTGTATAGTGGTAATGGGGTGATAGTAGCATATAGTGCAGCAGCCCGGACAGTCTGGGGTAAGAGCAGGAACGCTGCAGTCCCATATAACAGTCCCGGGTGTGACCTGGCGTGTATAGTGGTAATGGGGTGATAGTAGCATATAGTGCAGCAGCCCGGACAGTCTGGGGTAAGAGCAGGAACGCTGCAGTCCCATATACCAGTCCCCGGTGTGACCTTGTGTGTATAGTGGTAATGGGGTGATAGTAGCATATAGTGCAGCAGCCCGGACAGTCTGGGGTAAGAGCAGGAACGCTGCAGTCCCATATAACAGTCCCGGGTGTGACCTGGCGTGTATAGTGGTAATAGGGTGATAGTAGCATATAGTGCAGCAGCCCGGACAGTCTGGGGTAAGAGCAGGAACGCTGCAGTCCCATATAACAGTCCCGGGTGTAACCTGGCGTGTATAGTGGTAATGGGGTGATAGTAGCATATAGTGCAGCAGCCCGGACAGTCTGGGGTAAGAGCAGGAACGCTGCAGTCCCATAGAACAGTCCCGGGTGTAACCTGGCGTGTATAGTGGTAATGGGGTGATAGTAGCATATAGTGCAGCAGCCCGGACAGTCTGGGGTAAGAGCAGGAACGCTGCAGTCCCATAGAACAGTCCCGGGTGTAACCTGGCGTGTATAGTGGTAATGGGGTGATAGTAGCATATAGTGCAGCAGCTCGGACAGTCTGTTGTAAGAGCAGGAACGCTGCAGTCCCATATAACAGTCCCGGGTGTGACCTCGCATGTATAGTGGTAATGGGGTGATAGTAGCATATAGTGCAGCAGCCCGGACAGTCTGGGGTAAGAGCAGGAACGCTGCAGTCCCATGTAGCAGTCCCCGGTGTGACCTGGCGTGTATAGTGGTAATGGGGTGATAGTAGCATATAGTGCAGCAGCCCGGACAGTCTGGGGTAAGAGCAGGAACGCTGCAGTCCCATATAACAATCCCGAGTGTGACCTGGCGTGTATAGTGGTAATGGGGTGATAGTAGCATATAGTGCAGCAGCTCGGACAGTCTGGGGTAAGAGCAGGAACGCTGCAGTCCCATATAACAGTCCCGGGTGTGACCTGGCATGTATAGTGGTAATAGGGTGATAGTAGCATATAGTGCAGCAGCCCGGACAGTCTGGGGTAAGAGCAGGAACGCTGCAGTCCCATGTAGCAGTCCCCGGTGTGACCTGGCGTGTATAGTGGTAATGGGGTGATAGTAGCATATAGTGCAGCAGCCCAGACAGTCTGGGGTAAGAGCAGGAACGCTGCAGTCCCATATAACAGTCCCGGGTGTGACCTGGCGTGTATAGTGTTAATGGGGTGATAGTAGCATATAGTGCAGCAGCTCGGACAGTCTGGGGTAAGAGCAGGAACGCTGCAGTCCCATATAACAGTCCCGGGTGTGACCTGGCATGTATAGTGGTAATGGGGTGATAGTAGCATATAGTGCAGCAGCCCGGACAGTCTGGGGTAAGAGCAGGAACGCTGCAGTCCCATATAACAGTCCCGGGTGTGACCTGGCGTGTATAGTGTTAATGGGGTGATAGTAGCATATAGTGCAGCAGCTCGGACAGTCTGGGGTAAGAGCAGGAACGCTGCAGTCCCATATAACAGTCCCGGGTGTGACCTGGCATGTATAGTGGTAATGGGGTGATAGTAGCATATAGTGCAGCAGCCCGGACAGTCTGGGGTAAGAGCAGGAACGCTGCAGTCCCATATAACAGTCCCGGGTGTGACCTGGCGTGTATAGTGGTAATAGGGTGATAGTAGCATATAGTGCAGCAGCCCGGACAGTCTGGGGTAAGAGCAGGAACGCTGCAGTCCCATATAACAGTCCCGGGTGTGACCTGGCGTGTATAGTGGTAATGGGGTAATAGTAGCATATAGTGCAGCAGCCCGGACAGTCTGGGGTAAGAGCAGGAACGCTGCAGTCCCATATAACAGTCCCGGGTGTGACCTGGCGTGTATAGTGGTAATGGGGTGATAGTAGCATATAGTGCAGCAGCCCGGACAGTCTGGGGTAAGAGCAGGAACGCTGCAGTCCCATATAACAGTCCCGGGTGTGACCTGGCGTGTATAGTGGTATTGGGGTGATAGTAGCATATAGTGCAGCAGCCCGGACAGTCTGGGGTAAGAGCAGGAACGCTGCAGTCCCATGTAGCAGTCCCCGGTGTGACCTGGCGTGTATAGTGGTAATAGGGTGATAGTAGCATATAGTGCAGCAGCCCGGACAGTCTGGGATAAGAGCAGGAACGCTACAGTCCCATATAACAGTCCCGGGTGTGACCTGGCGTGTATAGTGGTAATGGGGTGATAGTAGCATATAGTGCAGCAGCCCGGACAGTCTGGGGTAAGAGCAGGAACGCTGCAGTCCCATATAACAGTCCCGGGTGTGACCTGGCGTGTATAGTGGTAATGGGGTAATAGTAGCATATAGTGCAGCAGCCCGGACAGTCTGGGGTAAGAGCAGGAACGCTGCAGTCCCATATAACAGTCCCAGGTGTGACCTGGCGTGTATAGTGGTAATGGGGTGATAGTAGCATATAGTGCAGCAGCCCGGACAGTCTGGGGTAAGAGCAGGAACGCTGCAGTCCCATATACCAGTCCCCGGTGTGACCTGGCGTGTATAGTGGTAATGGGGTGATAGTAGGGGCGGACAGTCTGGGGTAAGAGCAGGAACGCTGCAGTCCCATATAACAGTCCCGGGTGCGACCTGGCGTGTATAGTGGTAATGGGGTAATAGTAGCATATAGTGCAGCAGCCCGGACAGTCTGGGGTAAGAGCAGGAACGCTGCAGTCCCATATAACAGTCCCGGGTGTGACCTGGCGTGTATAGTGGTAATGGGGTAATAGTAGCATATAGTGCAGCAGCCCGGACAGTCTGGGGTAAGAGCAGGAACGCTGCAGTCCCATATAACAGTCCCAGGTGTGACCTGGCGTGTATAGTGGTAATGGGGTGATAGTAGCATATAGTGCAGCAGCCCGGACAGTCTGGGGTAAGAGCAGGAACGCTGCAGTCCCATATACCAGTCCCCGGTGTGACCTGGCGTGTATAGTGGTAATGGGGTGATAGTAGGGGCGGACAGTCTGGGGTAAGAGCAGGAACGCTGCAGTCCCATATAACAGTCCCGGGTGTGACCTGGCGTGTATAGTGGTAATGGGGTGATAGTAGCATATAGTGCAGCAGCCCAGACAGTCTGGGGTAAGAGCAGGAACGCTGCAGTCCCATATAACAGTCCCGGGTGTGACCTGGCGTGTATAGTGGTAATGGGGTGATCGTAGGGGCGGACAGTCTGGGGTAAGAGCAGGAACGCTGCAGTCCCATATAACAGTCCCGGGTGTGACCTGGCGTGTATAGTGGTAATGGGGTGATAGTAGCATATAGTGCAGCAGCCCAGACAGTCTAGGGTAAGAGCAGGAACGCTGCAGTCCCATATAACAGTCCCGGGTGTGACCTGGCGTGTATAGTGGTAATGGGGTGATCGTAGGGGCGGACAGTCTGGGGTAAGAGCAGGAACGCTGCAGTCCCATATAACAGTCCCGGGTGTGATCTGGCGTGTATAGTGGTAATGGGGTGATAGTAGCATATAGTGCAGCAGCCCAGACAGTCTGGGGTAAGAGCAGGAACGCTGCAGTCCCATATAACAGTCCCGGGTGTGACCTGGCATGTATAGTGGTAATGGGGTGATAGTAGCATATAGTGCAGCAGCCCGGACAGTCTAGGGTAAGATCCCCCGGACTGTGATGCTGCAGCAGCCCGGCAGCAGGAAGTAGCTGTGTGCGGTGTGTGACTCTGTGAGGACACTTCTGCTGTGTAACCGTCTGGCTGCCAGTCTGTGGTTTCCTGTATACGAGTGCTAGCTGTAACCCGCTGTCTGACAGTACCTCTTACACACTGCAGAGCTCTGCGCCTCACCTACACTGCACACCATGGCGCCTGTGTATGGGGGGCTTCTGTGGCTGAGCGTCCTGGGTAAGCCCCTCATATCTGTTATATCACTGTAGGGACTGGGAATATATACTGGGGGTTTCTACACCTGTATCTGGGACTTTCTGGGGTGCAGGGCAATAGGCACTTTGTGGTCATTTTACTAAGACAGTCAATCTATTGGTGCGATGTTGTCTATAGCAACTAATCACACAGGCCCTTATTCAGATCTGATGGCAGTCCAAATTTGTTCTCAAAATGGTTAAAACCATGTGCACTGCAGGTGGGGCAGATGTAACAGGTGCAGAGAGAGTTAGATTTGTGTGAGTTATTTTGTTTCTGTGCCATGTAAATACTGGGTGCATTTTTTTTTGCACTGCAATTTAGATTTCAGTTTCAACACACCCCACCCAAATCTAACTCTGCACCCGTTACATCTGCCCCACCTGCAGTGCACATGGTTTTTCCCATTCTGAGAACAAATTTGTACTGCGATTAGATCTGAATAAGGGCCATAATATGTGTATATATATATATATATATATATATATATATATATCTTAAATAAATAAGAAGTATAATTTAATTGGTTGTTATGGCAACATCCCATCAGTAGAACTAACATCTTACTAAATGTACCCCATTGTGTCTGTCAGTCATTGTGTGTGTGTCTCTCCTGACAGGCGTGTCCTGGGCCCAGCGGCAGGTGATCGTCCAGCAGGGGCCCCTGTACCGGACCGTGGGCTCCCACATCACTATCTGGTGCAAGGTGCAGGGCTACCAGGGCCCATCCGAGCAGAACTTCCTGTACTCCATCTACCTGCCGTCCGCCCCGGACAGAGAGGTGCAGGTGGTGGGCACCGGAGACCCCGCCTTCTCCTACGCCATATACAGCCAGCGGGTACAGAGCGGGGACATATCGGTGGAGAGAGTGTCCGGGGACCACACACTGCTGCACATCCACCAGCTGCAGGAGCGGGACGCGGGAGAGTACGAATGTCACACGCCCAACACTGACCCCACCTACCACGGCAGCTACAGCGCCAAGATGAACCTGAGCGGTGAGAGGGGACAATCATTGTAAAGCATTAATTACTTTATGGTGGAAGCAGTTCTTGAAAACACCTATAATATACAATGTAATATTCCATAGCAACTGTGACAGATTCATTGTACTATTATATATGTAGTGTACAGTGGTGTGTGAGAGAGGGGGGTAGTAATAACCCAGGTCAGATGGGGGGCACCTATTACCTGGCAGAATCAGCTCTTCTCACCCAGCACATGCTGCTGTGTGACCAAGGAGGGGCCTAACCTCCCCTCCCTCGATCTAACCTCCCCTCTTGTGATCTAACCTCCCCTCCCGCGATCTAACCCTAACCTCCCCTCCCGCAATCTAACTCTCCCCTCCTGCAACCTAACCCTAACCTCCACTCCCTGCAGCTTCACCCTAAACTCCCCTCCCGCAGCCTAACCCTAACCTCCCCTCCCGCAGCCTAACCCACCCCTCCTGCAGCATAATCCTAACCTCCCCTCCTGCAGCCTCACCCTAACCTCCCCTCCTGCAGCCTAACCCTAACCTCCCCTCCCGCAGCCTAACCCTAACCTCCCCTCCCGCAGCCTGACCCTAACCTCCCCTCCCGCAGCCTGACCCTAACCTCCCCTCCTGCAGCATAATCCTAACCTCCCCTCCCGCAGCCTAACCCTCCCCTCCCGCTGCATAATCCTAACCTCCCCTCCTGCAGCCTCACCCTAACCTCCCCTCCCGCAGCATAATCCTAACCTCCCCTCCCGCAGCCTAACCCTCCCCTCCCGCAGTGTAACCCTAACCTCCCCTCCCGCAGCCTGACCCTAACCTCCCCTCCCGCAGCGTAACCCTAACCTCCCCTCCCGCAGCCTGACCCTAATCTCCCCTCCTGCAGCCTAACCCTAACCTCCCCTCCTGCAGCCTAACCCTTACCTCCCCTCCTGCAGCCTAACCCTAACCTCCCCTCCCGCAGCCTAACCCTAACCTTCCCTCCCACAGCCTAACCCTAACCTCCCCTCCCGCAGCTTCACCCTAACCTCCCCTCCTGCAGCCTAACCCTAACCTCCCCTCCTGCAGCCTAACCCTAACCTCCCCTCCCGCAGCCTCACCCTAACCTCCCCTCCTGCAGCCTAACCCTAACCTCCCCTCCTGCAGCCTAACCTCCCCTCCCGAAGCATAACCTCCCCTCCCGCAGCCTAACCCTAACCTCCCCTCCCGCAGCCTAACCCTAACCTCCCCTCCCGCAGCCTAACCCTAACCTCCCCTTCTGCAGCCTCACCCTAACCTCCCCTCCCGCAGCCTAACCCTCCCCTCCCGCAGTGTAACCCTAACCTCCCCTCCCGCAGCCTGACCCTAACCTCCCCTCCCGCAGCCTGACCCTAACCTCCCCTCCTACACCCTAACCCTAACCTCCCCTCCCGCAGCCTAACCCTAACCTCCCCTCCTGCAGCCTAACCCTAACCTCCCCTCCCGCAGCCTCACCCTAACCTCCCCTCCTGCAGCCTAACCCTAACCTCCCCTCCTGCAGCCTAACCTCCCCTCCCGAAGCATAACCTCCCCTCCCGCAGCCTAACCCTAACCTCCCCTCCCGCAGCCTAACCCTAACCTCCCCTCCCGCAGCCTAACCCTAACCTCCCCTTCTGCAGCCTCACCCTAACCTCCCCTCCCGCAGCCTAACCCTAACCTCCCCTCCCGCAGTGTAACCCTAACCTCCCCTCCCGCAGCCTGTCCCTAACCTCCCCTCCCGCAGCCTGACCCTAACCTCCCCTCCCGCAGCATAATCCTAACCTCCCCTCCTGCAGCCTCACCCTAACCTCCCCTCCCGCAACATAATCCTAACCTCCCCTCCCGCAGCATAATCCTAACCTCCCCTCCCGCAGCATAATCCTAACCTCCCCTCCTGCAGCCTCACCCTAACCTCCCCTCCCGCAGCTTAACCCTAACCTCCCCTCCCGCAGCGTAACCCTAACCTCCCCTCCCGCAGCCTGACCCTAATCTCCCCTCCCGCAGCCTAACCCTAACCTCCCCTCCTGCAGCCTAACCCTAACCTCCCCTCCCACAGCCTAACCCTAACCTCCCCTCCCGCAGCCTAACCCTAACCTCCCCTCCCTGCAGCTTCACCCTAACCTCCCCTCCTGCAGCCTAACCCTAACCTCCCCTCCCGCAGCCTAACCCTAACCTCCCCTCCTGCAGCCTAACCCTAACCTCCCCTCCCGCAGCTTCACCCTAACCTCCCCTCCTGCAGCCTAACCCTAACCTCCCCTCCCGCAGCCTAACCCTAACCTCCCCTCCCGCAGCCTCACCCTAACCTCCCCTCCTGCAGCCTAACCCTAACCTCCCCTCCTGCAGCCTAACCTCCCCTCCCGAAGCATAACCTCCCCTCCCGCAGCCTAACCCTAACCTCCCCTCCCGCAGCCTAACCCTAACCTCCCCTCCCGCAGCCTAACCCTAACCTCCCCTCCCGCAGCCTAACCCTAACCTCCCCTCCCACAGCCTAACCCTAACCTCCCCTTCTGCAGCCTCACCCTAACCTCCCCTCCCGCAGCCTCACCCTAACCTCCCCTCCCGCAGCCTTACCCTAACCTTCCCTCCCGCAGCCTTACCCTAACCTTCCCTCCCGCAGCCTCACCCTAACATCCCCTTCTGCAGCCTAACCCTAACCTCCCCTCCCGCAGCCTCACCCTAACCTTCCCTCCCGCAGCCTCACCCTAACCTTCCCTCCCGCAGCCTCACCCTAACCTTCCCTCCCGCAGCCTAACCCTAACCTCCGCTTCTGCAGCCTCACCCTAACCTCCCCTCCCGCAGCCTCACCCTAACCTTCCCTCCCGCAGCCTTACCCTAACCTTCCCTCCCGCAGCCTTACCCTAACCTTCCCTACCGCAGCCTCACCCTTACCTCCCCTTCTGCAGCCTAACCCTAACCTCCCCTCCCGCAGCCTCACCCTAACCTTCCCTCCCGCAGCCTCACCCTAACCTCCCCTCCCGCAGCCTAACCCTAACCTCCCCTCCCGCAGCCTCACCCTAACCTTCCCTCCCGCAGCCTCACCCTAACCTTCCCTTCCGCAGCCTCACCCTAACCTCCCCTCCCGCAGCCTCACCCTAACCTTCCCTCCCGCAGCCTCACCCTAATCCTCCCTCCCGCAGCCTCACCCTAATCCTCCCCTCCCGCAGCCTCACCCTAACCTCCCCTCCCGCAGCCTCACCGTAACCTTCCCTCCCGCAGCCTAACCCTAACTTCCATTCATACAGTGGCATAACAATAACTGCGCAGACCCCGCGGTGGCTTGGAGGTGCTAGGTAAGTTTGGGTGCTGCGGGGTCTGCGCTATATTGCGCTAATTCTATCTAATGGTGGTCACCCTTAACACTGAGATCTCTACCAGTAAGAACAATAGTGTTAAGGTGCCCACACACTAGAAAGATCTGTGATCTTAAAGGCCCCCATACACTAGCCGATTTTGGTCAGATTTCGGCCAGATCAGTCGGATCTGGCCGAAATCGGACCAAAATCGGCTAGTTTTGATGTCCCCTCAGATCCGATGCGCGGTCCCGTGCGCATCGGATCTGCGTCGAGTGGTCGGACCTGCTGCACGTCCGACCACCCGACTTGGGACCTAGTGGGGCGGCGCGGTGGTGGAGGGAGCAGGGGGGGCTGGGGACGCTGTGGGGGACACAGGCGGCATAGAGCCGGGCAGGGGGAGCCGGGAGCTGTCAGTACTGAATAAAAAAAAAAAGCCCATACAATGAATGGGCAGCCTGTGATTGGCTGAGCGCTCTCTCAGCCAGTCAGCAATTGGCTGAGAGAGTGCTCAGCCAATCACAGGCTGCCCATTCATTGTATAGGCTTTTTTTTCTAGCACTGACAGCTCCCGGCTCCCTCTGCCCGGCTCTATGCCGCCTGTGTCCCCCGCAGCGTCCCCAGCCCCCCTGCTCTGTAGGACAAGTCACCCATGTGTATGGGGGCCTTTAGATTTATCTTAAGATTTCCCTTGAACTCCCCATCTGCCCAACACAAAAGATTTCATTCAAAAGAGTACATTTTGACAAAAGATTTATCTTAAGATTTCAGAAAAATTATAATAATGGGCTGGGCAATGTAGAAGGTAATGGGCGGGGCTATGTAGAAGGTAATGGGCGGGGCTATGTAGAAGGTAATGGGCTGGGCTATGTAGAAGGTAATGGGCTGGGCTATGTAGAAGGTAATGGGCTGGGCTATGTAGAAGGTAATGGGCGGGGCTATGTAGAAGGTAATGGGCCGGGCTATGTAGAAGGTAATGGGCGGGGCTATGTAGAAGGTAATGGGCTGGGCTATGTAGAAGGTAATGGGCTGGGCTATGTAGAAGGTAATGGGCTGGGCTATGTAGAAGGTAATGGGCTGGGCTATGTAGAAGGTAATGGGCGGGGCTATGTAGAAGGTAATGGGCGGGGCTATGTAGAAGGTAATGGGCTCGGCTATGTAGAAGGTAATGGGCGGGGCTATGTAGAAGGTAATGGGCTGGGCTATGTAGAAGGTAATGGGCGGGGCTATGTAGAAGGTAATGGGCGGGGCTATGTAGAAGGTAATGGACTGGGCTATGTAGAAGGTAATGGGCTGGGCTATGTAGAAGGTAATGGGCGGGGCTATGTAGAAGGTAATGGGGCGGGGCTATGTAGAAGGTAATGGGCGGGGCTATGTAGAAGGTAATGGGCTGGGCTATGTAGAAGGTAATGGGCTGGGCTATGTAGAAGGTAATGGGCGGGGCTATGTAGAAGGTAATGGGCTGGGCTATGTAGAAGGTAATGGGCTGGGCTATGTAGAAGGTAATGGGCCGGGCTATGTAGAAGGTAATGGGCCGGGCTATGTAGAAGGTAATGGGCCGGGCTATGTAGAAGGTAATGGGCTGGGCTATGTAGAAGGTAATGGGTGGGGCTATGTAGAAGGTAATGGGCTGGGCTATGTAGAAGGTAATGGGCTGGGCTATGTAGAAGGTAATGGGCTGGGCTATGTAGAAGGTAATGGGCTGGGCTATGTAGAAGGTAATGGGGTGGGCTATGTAGAAGGTAATGGGCGGGGCTATGTAGAAGGTAATGGGCGGGGCTATGTAGAAGGTAATGGGCGGGGCTATGTAGAAGGTAATGGGCGGGGCTATGTAGAAGGTAATGGGCGGGGCTATGTAGAAGGTAATGACAGCTCAGTGCACATTCTGCTCTGTCACAATGAACCTGCTTTGTATGATGTCCAAGAATGTCCATTTCTGGAGCTCTCCACAGTGACACAGATATGCCCCCACAGTGCCACAGATATGCCCCCACAGTGCCACAGATATGCCCCCACAGTGCCAAACATATGCCCCACAGTGCCACAGATATGCCCCCAGTGCCACAGATATGCCCCCACAGTGCCAAACAGATGCCCCCAGTGCCACAGATATGCCCCCACAGTGCCAAACATATGCCCCACAGTGCCACAGATATGCCCCCAGTGCCACAGATATGCCCCCACAGTGCCAAACAGATGCCCCAGGTGCCACACATATGCCCCCACAGAACCACAGATATGCCCCCACAGTGCCAAACATATGCCCCCAGTGCCACAGATTTGCCCCCAGTGCCACATATATGCCCCCAGTGCCAAACATATGCCCCCAGTGCCACACATATGCCCCCA
>NC_139218.1:3533080-3535580 GCF_055691185.1 Crinia signifera
CTATGTAGAAGGTAATGGGCCGGGCTATGTAGAAGGTAATGGGCCGGGCTATGTAGAAGGTAATGGGCTGGGCTATGTAGAAGGTAATGGGCCGGGCTATGTAGAAGGTAATGGGCGGGGCTATGTAGAAGGTAATGGGCCGGGCTATGTAGAAGGTAATGGGCCGGGCTATGTAGAAGGTAATGGGCCGGGCTATGTAGAAGGTAATGGGCTGGGCTATGTAGAAGGTAATGGGCGGGGCTATGTAGAAGGTAATGGGCCGGGCTATGTAGAAGGCAATGGGCCGGGCTATGTAGAAGGTAATGGGCCGGGCTATGTAGAAGGTAATGGGCGGGGCTATGTAGAAGGTAATGGGCGGGGCTATGTAGAAGGTAATGGGCGGGGCTATGTAGATGGTAATGGGCTGGGCTATGTAGAAGGTAATGGGCTGGGCTATGTAGAAGGTAATGGGCTGGGCTATGTAGAAGGTAATGGGCCGGGCTATGTAGAAGGTAATGGGCCGGGCTATGTAGAAGGTAATGGGCGGGGCTATGTAGAAGGTAATGGGCGGGGCTATGTAGAAGGTAATGGGCTGGGCTATGTAGAAGGTAATGGGCTGGGCTATGTAGAAGGTAATGGGCTGGGCTATGTAGAAGGTAATGGGCGGGGCTATGTAGAAGGTAATGGGCGGGGCTATGTAGAAGGTAATGGGCGGGGCTATGTAGAAGGTAATGGGCGGGGCTATGTAGAAGGTAATGGGCTGGGCTATGTAGAAGGTAATGGGCCGGGCTATGTAGAAGGTAATGGGCTGGGCTATGTAGAAGGTAATGGGCGGGGCTATGTAGAAGGTAATGGGCGGGGCTATGTAGAAGGTAATGGGCTGGGCTATGTAGAAGGTAATGGGCGGGGCTATGTAGAAGGTAATGGGCTGGGCTATGTAGAAGGTAATGGGCTGGGCTATGTAGAAGGTAATGGGCGGGGCTATGTAGAAGGTAATGGGCCGGGCTATGTAGAAGGTAATGGGCCGGGCTATGTAGAAGGTAATGGGCCGGGCTATGTAGAAGGTAATGGGCGGGGCTATGTAGAAGGTAATGGGCTGGGCTATGTAGAAGGTAATGGGCTGGGCTATGTAGAAGGTAATGGGCTGGGCTATGTAGAAGGTAATGGGCCGGGCTATGTAGAAGGTAATGGGCCGGGCTATGTAGAAGGTAATGGGCCGGGCTATGTAGAAGGTAATGGGCCGGGCTATGTAGAAGGTAATGGGCGGGGCTATGTAGAAGGTAATGGGCCGGGCTATGTAGAAGGTAATGGGCCGGGCTATGTAGAAGGTAATGGGCCGGGCTATGTAGAAGGTAATGGGCTGGGCTATGTAGAAGGTAATGGGCCGGGCTATGTAGAAGGTAATGGGCCGGGCTATGTAGAAGGTAATGGGCTGGGCTATGTAGAAGGTAATGGGCTGGGCTATGTAGAAGGTAATGGGCGGGGCTATGTAGAAGGTAATGGGCCGGGCTATGTAGAAGGTAATGGGCCGGGCTATGTAGAAGGTAATGGGCGGGGCTATGTAGAAGGTAATGGGCTGGGCTATGTAGAAGGTAATGGGCCGGGCTATGTAGAAGGTAATGGGCCGGGCTATGTAGAAGGTAATGGGCCGGGCTATGTAGAAGGTAATGGGCCGGGCTATGTAGAAGGTAATGGGCCGGGCTATGTAGAAGGTAATGGGCCGGGCTATGTAGAAGGTAATGGGCGGGGCTATGTAGAAGGTAATGGGCTGGGCTATGTAGAAGGTAATGGGCGGTGCTATGTAGAAGGTAATGGGCGGGGCTATGTAGAAGGTATTGACAGCTCAGTGCACATTTTGCTCTGTCACAATGAACCTGCTTTGTATGATGTCCAAGAATGTCCATTTCTGGAGCTCTCCACAGTGCCACAGATATGCCCCCACAGTGCCACAGATATGCCCCCACAGTGCCAAATATATGCCCCTACAGTCTAAAAATATATGCCCCCACAGTGCCAAACATATGCCCCCACAGTGCCACAGATATACAGATATGCCCCCAGAGCCACAGATATACAGATATGCCCCCACAGTGCCAAACATATGCCCCCAGTGCCACAGATATACAGATGTGCCCCCAGTGCCACAGATATGCCCCCAATGCCAAACATATGCCCTACTGTGCTCCGTGCTCCTGTGCTCAGTCCCCGCTGTGTCTCCTGCCGGGTCCCGCAACTGCCTTCCCTGCTACCTCTCTTGCCGGGGCACACACCGCTTCACCTGGCGCTTCTCCTGATCGGTCCCCGCCGGCTCTGGCACGTGTCGGGCTGTCAGCTGCCGGGGGAACACAGCTTCCGGCTTTACATGCCGCGTCCAAGCCACGCCCCCAACACATGACCAGAAATTGGTCAGAAGATTTGCATATCTTCCCTGCAGCAGGGAAGATGAGCCGACGCCGCAGAAGACACACGGGGACGCGAATCGGAGGGTAAGTATAAAAAATACTGAACGATGTGCACACAA